>NC_092275.1:5940402-5970402 GCF_036320965.1 Panulirus ornatus | reverse complement strand
GGTGTGAGGTTGTGAGTGTGTGTGTTTTGAGTGGGTGTGTTGTTGGAGTAAGTGTGGGTTGTGTGTATGTGGGTGTGTGTGTGTGGTTGGTGATGTGTGTGTTGTATGAGTTGTGTGGGTGTGATGTGAGTGGTGGGGTGGTTGGTGGTGTTGGTGGAGTGTTGTGTGTGGTGTGTGGGTGGCGGTGTGAGGTGGGTGTGTGGTGTTGTGGTGTTGGGTGTGTGTGGTTGGGCGGTGTGTGTATGTGTGTGTATGTGTGTGAGGTGGTTGAGAGTGTGTGTGATGAGTGGGTGTGAGTGGGTTCTGGTTATGTGTGGTTGGAGTGTGTGTGGGTGTGTGGTGTGGGTGTTGGTGTGGGGTTGTGTGTGTGTTGGTGGTGTGTGTGTGTTTGGGGGGGGTGTGGTGTTGGTGTCGTGTGTGTGAGAGTGTGTTGTTGGCGGTGAATGTTGTGGAGTGTGTGTGTGTATGTGTGATGTGGTGGTTGTGTGGTGTTGAAGGTTAAATGTTTTGTTGTTGTGTGTGGGTGGTGTTGTGTGTTTGTTATAGTGTTGTGTGGGGGTGGTAGGTGGGTGTATTGTTAAGTGTGTGTTGGTGGTGTTGTGTGTGTGTGGTGTGTGTGTGTGTGAGGGTGTGTGTGGGTTGGTTGGTGTGTGTGTTTTTGTGTGTGGTGGTGTTAAAGATGTGTGTGGGTGTGTTTGGCGGTTGGTGTTAGGTGGTGTGTGGTGTGGGTGTGTGTGGAGGTGGTGTGTGTTTGTGGGTGTTGGTGGTGTGTGGTGGTTTTGGAGTGTGGTTGTGTGTGGTGTGTGTGTGTTGTGTGGGGTGGTGATGTTGGTGGTTGTGTGTTGGTGTGGGTGGTATGTGTGGTGTGGATGTTGGTGTGTTTGTTGTGTTGGAGTGTGTTTGAGTGTGTGGTTTGGTAGGGAGGGGTGGGTGTGTGGTGTGTTTGTGTGTGTGTGTTGTGTGTGTGTGTGTGTTGTGTGGTGTGTGTGTTCATTTTCTCCGTGGACACAAGAGTATACTTGATCACGCGAAAATTGTACTAGTGTGGTGTTGAGGGATGGTGTGTGGTGTTGAATGACGGTGTGTGGTGTTGAGGGATGGCTTGTGGTGTTGAGGGATGGTGCATGGTATGGAGAGACGGTGTCTGGTGTTGAGGGACGGTGTCTGGTTATGTGATGTTGAGGGTCGGTGTGTGGCATTGTGTGATGGTGTGTGGTGTCGAAGGACGGTGTGTGGTGTAGAGGAATGGTGTGTGGTAGTGTGGTGTTGAGGGATGGTGTGTGGGAGTGTGATGTTAAGGGACGGTGTGTGGTGTTGAGGGATGGTGTGTGGTGTTGAGGGATGATGTGTGGGGTTGAGGGATGGTGGGTGCGGTGGAGGGACGTTGTGTGGTAGTGTGGTGTTGAGGGACGATGTGTGGTGTTGAGGGACGGTGTGTGGTAGTGTGGTGTTGAAGGACGGTGTATGGTGTAGAGGGATGGTGTGTGGTGTTGAGGGACGGTGTGTGGTGTTGAGGGACGGTGTGTGGTCGTGTAGTCTTGAGGGACGTTTTGTGGTGTTGAGGGATGATGTGTGTTAGTTTGGTGCTGAGGGACGGTGTGTGGTAGTGTGGTGGTGAGGGACGATGTGTGGTGTAGAGTGACGGTGTGTGGTGATGAAGGACGGTGTGTGGTAGTGTGGTGTTGAGAGACGGTGTGTGGTAGTGTGGTGTTGAGGGACGGTGTGTGATGTTGAGGGACGGTGTGTGGTTTTGAGGGTCGGTGTGTGGTAGTGTGGTGCTGAGGGACGGTGTGTGGTGTTGAGGGACAATGTGTAGTGTTGAGAGACGGTGTGTGGTAGTGTGGTTTTAAGGGACGGTGTGTGGTGTTGAGAAACGGTGTGTGGTGTTGAGGGATGGTGTGTGGTAGTGTGGTGTTAAGGGACGATGTGTGGTGCTGAGGGACGGTGTGTGGTGTTGAGCGACGGTGTGTAGTAGTGTGGCGTTGAGGGATGGTGTGTGGTGTTGAGGGACGGTGTTTATCAATGTGGTGTTGTGGGATGGTGTGTGGTGTTGAGGGACGGAGTGTGATGTTGAGTGATGGTGTGTCATCGTGTGGTGTTAAGGTACGGTGTGGGGTGTTCAGGGACGGTGTGTGGTGATGAGGGATGGTGTGTGGTAGTGTGGTGTTGAGGGACGGTGTGTGGTATGTGGTGTTGAGGGACGGTGTGTGGTGTTGAGGGACGGTGTGTGGTAGTGTGGTGTTGAAGGACGGTGTGTAGTAGTGTAGTGTTGAGAGACGGTGTGTGGTAGTGTTGTGTTGAGAGACGGTGTGTGGTAGTGTGGTGTTGAGGGAGGCGTGTGGTGTTGAGGGACGGTGTGTGGTAGTGTGGTGTTGAGAGACGGTGTGTGGTGTTGAGGGTCGGTGTGTGGAAGCGTGGTGTTGAGGGACGGTGTGTGGTGTTGAAGGTTGGTGTGTGGTAGTTTGGTGTTGAGGGACGATGTTGAGGGTCGGTGTGTGGTAGTGTGATGTTGAGGGACGGTGGGTGGCGTTGAGGAGGTGGTGGTAGTGTGGTGTTGAGGGACGGTGTGTGATGTAGGGAGGTGTGTGGTGTTAGGGTGGTGTGTGGTAGTGTGGTGTTGAGGGACGGTGTGTGGCGTTGAGAGATGGTGCGTGGTAGTGTGGTGATGAGGGACGGTGTGTGGTGTTGTGTGACGGGGTGTAGTGTTGAGGGTTGGTGTGTGGTAGTGTGGTGTTGAGAGACGGTGTGTGGTAGTGTGGTGTTGAGGGGACGGGTGTGTGTTGTAGTGTGGTGTTTAGGGTGGTGTTATGGTAGTGTGGTTGAGGGACGGTTTGGTGGTAGTTGGGTGTTGGGTGGAGTGTGTGTTAGGTGGTGGTGGTAGTGTGGTGTTGAGGGACGGTGATGTGGTGAGAGTGTGGTGTTGAAGGACGGTGTGTGGTGTTGATGGAGAGTAGTGTGTGGGGTTAGTGTGGTGTATGGTTTGAGGCTGTGTGTAGTGGGTGTTGAGGACGTGTGTGTGGTAGTGTTGTGTTGAGGGACGGTGTGTGGTAGTGTTGAGGACTGTGGGGTGTGTGGTGTTGAGGTCGGTGTTGGCTGTTGAGAGGACGGTGTTGGAGTGTGGTGATGAGGTATGGTGTGTATGGTAGTGTGGTGTGAGGACTGTGTTGGTAGTGTGTGTTGAGGGACGGTTGTGTGGTGAAGTGTGTGTGTTGAAGGACGGTGTGTGGTATGTGGTGTTGAGGCGGTGTGGTGTGTGGTGTTGAGGGCGTGTTGTGTTGAGGTGTGGTGTTGGTAGTGCGGTGGGTTTGAGGGACGGTGTGTGGTTGTGAGGTGTTGAGGGACGGGTGTGGTGTTGGGTTGACGGTTTTGTGTGGTTAGTGTGGTGTTGAGAGGACGTGTGTAGTAGATGTGTGTGTGGGATGAGGACGGGTGTGTGGGTAGTGTTGGTGTTTGAGGGACGTGTGTGGCGTTGAGAGATGGTGCGTGGTAGTGTGGTGATGAGGGACGGTGTGTGGTGTTGTGTGACGGGTGTAGTGTTGAGGGTTGGTGTGTGGTAGTGTGGTGTTGAGAGACGGTGTGTGGTAGTGTGGTGTTGAGGGACGGTGTGTGTGTGTGTGAGGTCGAGTGTGGGTGAGTGGGTATGGTGTTGGAGGACGGTGTGTGGTGTTGGGGACTGTGTTGGAGTGTGTGGTGTTGAGGGACGGTGTGTGGTGTTGAGGGACGGTGTGTGGTAGTGTGGTGTTGAGGGACGGTGTGTGGTGTTGAGGGACGGTGGTGTGGTAGTTTTGTTTTTGGGGACGGTGTGTGGTGTTGCGGGTGTAGAGGGTCGGTGTGTGGCTTTGAGGGACAGTGCCTGGTAGTGTGGTGTTGAGGTATGGTGTATGGTAGTGTGGTGCTGAGGGACGGTGTGTGGTAGTGTGGTGTTGAGGGACGGTGCGTGGTAATGTGTTGTTGAGAAACGGTGTGTGGTAGTGTGGTGTTAGGCGACGGTGTGTGGTAGTGTGGTGTTGAAAGACGGCGTGTGGTGTTGAGGACGTGTAATGGTTAGTGTGGTGTTGAAAGACGGTGTGTGGTGTTGAGGGACGGTGTGTGGTAGTGTGGTGTTGAAGGACGGTGTGTGGTGTTGAGGGTCGGTGTGTGGTGTTGAGGGACGGTGCCTGGTAGTGTGGTATTGAGGGATGGTGGATGTAGTGTGGTGCTGAGGGACGGCGTGTTGTAGTGTGGTGTTGAGGGCCGGTGTGTGGTAGTGTGGTATTGAGGGATTGTGTGCGGTAGTGTGGTGTTGAGGGATGGTGTGTGGTGTTGAGGGATGGTGTGTGGTAGTGTGGTGTTGAGGGACGGTATGTGGTGTAGAGGGTCGGTGTGTGGTAATGTGGTGTTGTGGGACGGTGTGTGGTGTTGAAGGTCGGTGTGTGGTAGTGTGGTGTTGAGGGACGATGTGTGGTAGTGTGGTGTTGAGAGACGGTGTGTGGTGTTGAGGGACGGTGTGCGGCGTTGAGGGTCGGTGTGTGGTGTTGAGGGACGGTGTGTGGTATTGAGGGTCGGTGTGTCGTAGTGTGGTGTTGAAAGACGGTGTGTGGTGTTGAGGGACGGTGTGTGGTAGTGTGGTGTTGAGGGACGGTGTGTGGTAGTGTGGTGTTGAGGGACGGTGTGTGGTAGTGTGGTTCTGAGGGACGGTATGTGGTGTAGAGGGTCGGTGTGCGGTAGTGTGGTGTTGAGGGACGGTGTGTGGTGTTGAAGGTCGGTGTGTGGTAGTGTCGTGTTGAGGGCCGGTGTGTGGTAGTGTGGTGTTGAGGGATTGTGTTCGACGCCGTGTGATAGTGTGGTGTTGAGGGCCAGTGTGTGGTAGTGTGGTGTTGAGGGATTGTGTGCGGTAGTGTGGTGATGAGGGACGGTGTGTGGTGTTGAGGGATGGTGTGTGGTAGTGTTGTGCTGAGGGACGGTGTGTGGTAGTGTGGTGTTGAGGGACGGTGTGTGGTGGTGAGTGAAGGTGTGTGTTGTTGAGGGATGGTGTGTGGTAGTGTGATGTTGAGATACGGTGTGTGGTAGTGTGGTGTTGAGGGTCGGTGTGTGGTAGTGTGATGTTGAGGGACGGTGTGTGGTGTAGAGGGTCGGTGTGTGGTAGTGTGGTGTTGAGGGACGGTGTGGCGTTGAGAGATGGTGCGTGGTAGTGTGGTGATGAGGGACGGTGTTGGTGTGTGTGACGGGGTGTAGTGTTGAGGTGGGTGTGGTAGTGTGGTTTGGAACGGTGTGTGGAGTGTGTGGGGACGGTGTGTGGTAGTGTGGTTGACGGGTGTGTGTGGTAGTGTGGTGTGAGGACGGTGTGTGGTGTTGAGACGGTGTGGGTTGTGTGTGTGAGGATGGTGTGTGGTAGTGTGGTGTGAGGTGGTGTGTGGTAGTGTGTTGAGGACGGTTGGTAGTGTGTGTGAGGACGGTGTGTGGTGTTGAGGACGGTGTGTGGTAGTGTTAGTGTTGAGGGACGGTGTGTTGGTGGTGTGTGTTGAGGTCGGTGTGTGGTTTGTGTGACGGTGTAGTTGGTTGGTGTGTGGTAGTGTGTGTTGGAGGACGGTGTGGTGTGGTGTTGTGGACGGGAGGTGTTGAGGGTGGTGTGGTAGTGTGGTGTGAGGACGGTGTGGGGGCGTTGAGGATGGTGCGTGAGTGTGGTGATAGGCGTGTGTGGTGTGTGGGGGGTGTGTGAGGTTGGGGTGGTTGTTGAGGGTTTGGTGTTGTGGAGGCGTTTTGTTGGGCGGGTGTGTGTGAATGGGTGGTGTTGGGAGGACGGTGTGTGGTTGGGTGTGTGCGGGTTTTGTGTTGAGGGATGGGGTAGTTGATGTTAAGGACGTGGTGTGGTGGTGTGGTGTAAGGTGGTGTGTATTTTGAGGTGGTTGTGGTAGTTGGTGTTGAAAACGTGTGTGATGTTTGGGGACGGTGTGTGTGTTGGTGGGGGTGTGTGGTTGGACGGTGTGGTTGAGGAGGCGTGGTAGTTGTGGTGTGGGGACGGTGTGGGTGTTGTGTGGGGGTGTGTGTGTTGGTTTGGGGGTGTGTGGTTGGGGTTTGGTGTGTGGTGGAGGGACGGTGTGTGTGTTGTGTGGAGTAGTGTGAGGTTGTGGTGGTAGTGTGGTGTGGGGAGGTGTGGTAGTGGGGTTGAGGGACGGTGTGTGGTAGTGTGATAGTTGAGGGACGGTGTGTTGGTGTTGAGGGTCGTGTGTGGAGTGTGGTGTTGAGGACGCTTGTGGCGTTGAGAGATGGAGCGTGTATAGTGTGGGTGATGAGGGCCGTGTGTGGTGTTGTGGGTAGACGGGATGTAGTGTTGAGGGTTGGTGTGGGGTAGAGTGGTGTTTTGAGAGCCTGTGGTGTTGTAGTGTGGTGTTGATGAAGGTGTGTGGTAGTGTGGTGTTGAGGGACGGTGTGTGGTGTTGAGAGACGGTGTGTGGTAGTGTGGTGTTGAGGGACGGTGTGTGGTGTTGAGAGACGGTGTGTGGTAGTGTGGTGATGAGGGTTGGTGTGTGGTAGTGTGGTGTTGAGGGTCGGTGTGTGGTAGTGGTGTTGAGGGACGGTGTGTGGTAGTGTGGTGTTGAGGGACGGTGTGTGGTGTTGAAGGACGGTGTGTGGTAGTGTAGTGTTGAGAAACGGTGTGTGGCGGTGTGGTGTTGAGGGTCGGTGTGTGGTGTTGAGGGTCGGTTTGTGGTAGTGTGGTGTTGAGGGACGGTGTGTAATGTTGAGGGACGGTGTGTGTGTTGAGGTCGTTGAGTGGTAGTGTGGTTGTTGAGGTGAGTGTGGCGTTGAGAGATGGTGGTGGTAGTGTGGTGTTGAGGGACGGTGTGTGGTAGTGTGTGTTAGGACGGTGTGTGGTAGTGTGGTTGGGGACGGTGTGTGGTGTTGAGAGACGGTGTGTGGTAGTGTGGTGTTGAGGGACGGGGTGTGTTGTGTGGGTTGTGTTGATTGGGTGTGTGTGTGGTTAAGTGTTGTAGTGAGGGTTGTGTGAGGTATGTGTGTTGAGGACGGTGTGTGGTAGTGTGGTGTTGAGGGAGGTGTGGTGTGTGTAGTGTGGTGTTGAGGACGGTTGTGTGTAGTTTGTTGAGACGGTGTGTGGTAGTGTGGTGTTGAGGAGGTGGTGGTAGTGTGGTGTTGAGGGACGGTGTGTGGTAGTGTGGTGTTGAGGGACGGTGTGTGTGTTGAGGGACGGTTGTGTTAGTATGGTGTTAAGGACGGTGTGTAGTAGTATGGTGTTGGGAGACGGTGTGCGGTAGTGTGGTGTTGAGGGACGCTGTGTGGTAGTGTGGTGTTGAGGGACGGTGTGTGGCGTTGAGAGATGGTTCGTGGTAGTGTGGTGATGAGGGACGGTGTGTGGTGTTGTGTGACGGATGTAGTGTTGAGGGTTGGTGTGTGGTAGTGTGGTGTTGAGAGACGGTGTGTGGTAGTGGTGGTGTTGAGGACGGTGTGTGGTGTTGAGGGTCGGTGTGTGGTAGTGTGGTGTTGAGGACGGTGTGTGGTGTTGAGGGACGGTGTGTGGTAGTGTGATGTTGAGGGACGGTGTGTGGTGTTGAGGGTCGGTGTGTGGTAGTGTGGTGTTGAGGGACGGTGTGTGGCGTTGAGAGATGGTGCGTGGTAGTGTGGTGATGAGGGACGGTGTGTGGTGTTGTGTGACGGGATGTAGTGTTGAGGGTTGGTGTGTGGTAGTGTGGTGTTGAGAGACTGTGTGTGGTAGTGTGGTGTTGAGGGACGGTGTGTGGTAGTGTGGTGTTGAGGGACGGTGTGTGGTGTTGAGGGACGGTGTGTAGTAGTGTGGTGTTGAGAGACGGTGTGTGGTAGTGTTTTGTTGAGGGACGGTGTGTGGTAGTGTGGTGTTGAGGGTCGGTGTGTGGTGTCGAGGGTTGGTGTGTGGTAGTGTGGTGTTGAGAGACGGTGTCTGGTGTTGAGAGTCGGTGTGTGGAAGTGTGGTGTTGAGGGACGGTGTGTGGTGTTGAAGGTTGGTGTGTGGTAGTGTGGTGTTGAGGGACGATGTGTGGTAGTGTGGTGTTGAGGGACGGTGTGTGGTGTTGAGGGACGGTGTGCCGTGTTGAGGGTCGGTGTGTGGTAGCGTGGTATTGAGGGACGGTGTGTGGTGTTGAGGGTCGGTGTGTCGTAATGTGGTGTTGAGGGACGGTGAGTGGTAGTGTAGTGTTGAGGGACGGTGTGTGGTGGTGTGGTGTTGAGGGACGGTGTGTGGTGTTGAGGGTCGGTGTGTGGTAGTGTGGTGTTGAGGGACGGTGTGTGGTGTTGAGGGACGGTGTGTGGTGTTGAGGGTTGGTGTGTGGTAGTGTGGTGTTAGACGTTGAGACGGTGTGTGGTAGTGTGGTGTTGAGGGGACGGTTGTGGTGTTGAGGGTCTTGTGTGTCGTAGAGTGGTGGTGAGGGCGGTGTGTGGTGTTGAGGGTCGGTGTGTGGTAGTGTGGTGTTGAGGGTCAGGTTGTGGTGTTGAGGGTGGTGAGTGGTAGTGTGGTGTTTGAGGGACGGGTGTGTGGGTTGGTGGGTCGGTGCGTGGTAGTGTGGTGATGAGGGCAGGGTTGAGTCGTGGTGTTGTGTGTGAGGGCATGTGTGTGTTGAGGGTTGGGTGTGTGGTAGGGCTGGTGTTGAGAGACTGGGTGGGTAGTGTGGTGTTGAGTGGACGGAGTGTGGTAGTGTGGTGTTGAGAGGAGGTGTGTGGTGTTGTGGGTCGGTGTGTGGTAGTGTGGTGTTGAGAGATGGTCTGTGGTGTTGAGGGTCGGTGTGTGGTAGTGTGGTGTTGAGGGACGGTGTGTGTTAGTGTGATGTTGAGAGATGGTATGTGGTGTTGAGGGTGTGTGTGTGGTAGTGTGGTGTTGAGAGACGGTGTGTGGTGTCGAGGGTCGGTGTGTGGTAGTGTGGTGTTGAGGGACGGCGTGTGGTAGTGTGGTGATGAGGGACGGTGTGTGGTGTTGAGGGTCGGTGTGTGGTAGTGTGGTGTTGAGGGACGCTGCGTGGTAGAGTGGTTTTCAGTGGGAGAAATATGGTATTGTGGTGTTCATTGGGAGCAGTTTAGTGAGCATGGGGTAGGAGTATGGTAGTGTGGTGTTCATGGGGAGCAGTGCGATAGTGTGGTGACATTGGACAGTGTGTGGTATTGTGGTGTTCACGGGACGCTCTGTGGCAATACTGTCACAGGATGGGGTGTCTTGTAGTATGGCGTCACGGGAGGCAGTGTTATGTCATGGGACACTATGTGGGGGAATGTGGTAGTTGTCACGGGACGCTGTGGTAGTGTGGTGTCACAGGATGGGACAGGACACACTAACACCGGTGGTAATGACCACCAGCTGGAGAGGCAAGAATAAATGTTGGGCCCCTTTGATGTCTGCTGTGAGGGGCCCCTAGTGGGGACCCTTAACTCTCTCCAAGGTGGTGAGAGAAGTGGTGGTGGAGGGTGGGGGGGGGGGCTGTTGAGGGGGGAGGGGTGAGGGAGAAGCATAGTGTAGGTGAGGGAGAGGAGGGAGGGTGTTGGAGAAAGGTGGAGGAAGCAAGACCCGTTGCTTGGATACACTTCCAAGGACATTTCGACGTCGATGGGGAGGAAGACTCCATACCTGGCACTCCCCAGCACTTCAGACTCCACACTTGGCACTCCTCGTCCCCCTAGACTCCACACCTGGTACTCCCCGTCCCCCAGACTCCACACCTGGCACTCCTCGTCCCTTAGACTCCACACCTGGTACTCCCCGTCCCCTAGACTCCACACCTGGCACTCCCCGGCCCCCAGACTCAACACCTGGCACTCCCCGGCCCCCCAGGCTCCATACCTGGCACTCCTCGTCCCCCAGACTTCACACATGGCACTCCCCGGCCCCCAGACTCCACACCTGGCACTCCCTGGCCCCCAGACTCCAAACCTGGCACTCCCAGGCCCCCAGACTCCACACCTGGCACTCCTCGTCCTCCAGACTCCACACCTGGCACACCTCGTCCCCCCAGACTCCACACCTGGCACTCCCCGGCCCCCCAGACTCCACACCTGGCACTCCCAGGCCCCCAGACTCCACACCTGGCACTCCCCGGCCCCCCCAGACTCCAAACCTGGCACTCCCAGGCCCCCAGACTCCACACCTGGCACTCCTCATCCTCCAGACTCCACACCTGGCACACCTCGTCCCCCCAGACTCCACACCTGGCACTCCCCGGTCCCCCCAGACTCCACACCTGGCACTCCCCGTCCCCCGAGACTCCATACCTGGCACTCCCCGTCCCCTAGACTCCACACCTGGCACTCCCCGGCCCCCAGACTCAACACCTGGCACTCTCCGGTCCCGAGACCCCACACCTGGTACTCCTCGTCCCCCAGACTTCACACCTGGCACTCCCGAGCCCCCAGACTCCACACCTGGCACTCCCCGGCCCCCCAGACTCCACACCTGGCACTCCCCGTCCCCCCCTACCCCTCAAACTCCATACCTGGCACTCCCCGTCCCCCCTACCCCTCAAACTCCATACCTGGCACTCCCCGTCACCCAGACTCCACACCTGGCACTCCCCGTCCCCCAGACTCCACACCTGGCACTCCCCGTCCGCCCCCTACCCCTCAGACTCCACACCTGGCATGGGGGCCACGACCGTCAGAAGGTCTTGCACTTCACGTAATTAAGGGCGATGAGGAGGTGGGGCAAGTGGCACGCCTGCGAGCCGTTCTGGTTCCAGGTGTTTAGGTGGGAGGAGGGAGGAGGAGAGGGAGATGTGCCTGACGGTCGAGCAATTATCCCTAAAACTCCAGCGGGCTAAAAAGAGGAGTGAGACGGGGACCCATTTACCTCCCTTCGTCAGGAGGGCGCCGCCATGGACTGCCTATCGTTTACAGAATGCGTCAAAGAGGATTTCTTTTCAGCAGTATGAAAGGAAAATATCTTTTCATGGCCTCAGGATCTAGAGATGTAATGTGACATCTTTATGTCAAAGTGAGATGAGAAAAATGTCATTTTTCCTGAGTTTGTCGTGTATATGAAAAATGTGTTTACGAGACAAAGATGAAAATTCCAATTAAAGAAATTGCACAAAGTTTTCGAAATCTTATAGTTATATTTTAGGGGACAGAGTTTAATCATTAGTCGTCTGTAAAAGTTTCAATCGTAAATTATAAAAAAAAAAATAGTGAAATCACTAAACGGCTATAAAGTTTCAATCGTAGATTATGAAAAAAATGTGAACACCGAACAGTAAAAGATTCTAATTCCTACTTGCCTGAGAAAAAATAGTCTTGTAAGAGATTTTCTGAGTGAGGTCTATAATCAAAGTATTGTCCAAGGATGAACAGGCTGTTGATAGACCTTAAAATAGATGTGATTGTGGCTCTGTTCATGGGCGTAGCTGTGTTCAACACGAGACGAGACGATTCGAAAAGAAACCCCACAATAAAACCGCAAATTTGGATGTATCTGAGTATCTGGGAAGGAGGAGATATGGCTGTAACATCTACTGTGGTGGGCAGCCCCTCACACCTGACAGGTAATCCGGGAAGTCAATACTGATTATCATAATTTGCCACAATTATCGCTAAACCTTTCGTATGGACTTCTTCTTGGCTCACGAAACAATATGTCCAAAATCCTGACATTGGTTCGTTGGATGGATGAACAACGCTACCGAAAAGGCTACCTGAAGACAGTGGAATAGCTATCTTAAAGATAAGATAGGTTTGAAAATGATAAAGGGAGAAATAGAAATAATCGAGGGTGAAATTTGGGAGGAAAATGATGTGGGACCCAGACTCGGCCTTATGGTACCCCACTGACGGGGCGCTCACCACTTCATCATCCTCGTCTCCCGGAGACTCATCCCGGATTATCTCCGGCGTTAAGACCTTCTGTCCACATCTTTACGGCCTCAGCCACACCTTCCCTCTTGACCTTCTTCACCTGGGTCATTATGGGGGCCTGTGAGGTCGGCCGACCAGGTGGAAGCGACAAATGGAGTTCCTTCCCTTCAGGTGGGGATTGAGCTAATTGGGATTAACTTGTCGGATGAAGGGGCTTAAGGGCGGTGGAGGTAAGGGATACGAAGGTCTCGTGGCCGTCCAAGTGTCCCTACACGACCCGGGACAAGTGTGATGTGGAGAGGACTTTACCTCTCTCTCTCTATCGCTGGATGTGACACCAGCCACATATCTAAGCTACCATGGGCGGGGACATCACCCAACATCCCCCCACCTAGACAGGACTTCATCTATGACTCTCTCCCTCCCACTCGGCAAAACCACACCCTCACCCCCCCTACCAAGTGTGACCTGATCCTCAACCCCCTACCAAGTGTGACCTGATCCTCAACCCCCTACCAAGTGTGACCTGATCCTCAACCCCCTACCAAGTGTGACCTGACTCACACCCTCGACTCCTTACCAAGTATGACCTGACCCTCACCCTCCTACCAAGTGTGACCTGACCCCCACACCCTTACCCGCCAAGTGGCACCAGACACACACACCTTCCCCCCTGTCAGCAAGCGTGCACCCTACCTGTATCCTGTCCTCAGGGAGGTCAGTTTTCAGGGAGAGCATCTCCCTGGCGTACACGTCTGGGTAGTGGGACTCCTTGAAGGCCTTCTCCAGCTCCTCCAGCTGGAAGGATGTGAATATCGTACGGCTGAAAGAAAAGATGGAGACAGAGGTGAGCCATGGGCAACGCGGGAGAGTATTTAAATAGAGCGCAAACAAACGATAATGGGAGAAACAGGGAGACGTTGGTGATCACCCTGAAAGAGACGGTTAAATGAGGAGACACAGACAATATATCGGCTAACGAGAGAGGATGAAGATGGGAGGAAGAAGAGGGGGAAAAGATAAGGTGAATGTGGATGGCGTGAATGCACACAATTATACAAGAAGGGACGGAATAATGAGTGGTGAAACTGTGTGTGTGTGTGTGTGTGTGTGTGTGTGGACATGCAGGCGGGCAGAGGAGGAGATGGTGGTGGCAAGATGCTCTAATGGGGGGAGAAAATGGGTCCATGAGGATAATGGCAGCACCATTGTTGAAGTTATAAGACAACAGTAGAAATCCCAGCGCCCCTATGGAGGGGGAGGGGGGGGGGAGGATGGTGTGGTGTCATTGTTATCCAAATTCGTTCATTTACATATATAAGATGTTTATGATTCTGGATGTGACATAATATCTGCTTTCCCTCCACACACACGCACACACACACACACACACACACACACACACACACACACACAGAGCACAGCACATCACAGAATCCGTAGGTACAATGGTCACTGAAAAAAACAGAGAGAGAGAGAGAGAGAGAGAGAGAGAGAGAGAGAGAGAGAGAGAGAGAGAGAGAGAGAGAGAGAGAGAGAGAGCCTGAACCCCATAACCACGGCACATGATAATTACATATGCAAACTACCCTCTAATTCGAATCACAGCAACAATGGCCCGAATATATTCTTGGTTCGCATGTGACCTGCCAGGTAACTACCGGCTGCCAGGTCAGGGGTCGACACAGGTCACCAGGGCAGGGCACCTGTGCGACCAAAGTCTCTCTAAGATTTTCATGAAAGTCTCGCTCAGAGACTGGCACGAGACTCCCACGCATTATGCATATTTTTCTCCCACACGATGAGAGATTATGAGATAACACGGACCTTGGTAACAAGGGAAGAGGGGGGGGGGGGTGACATCAGTCATGTGTAATCCCCTTTCCCCACGTCATCAGATGCCTCAGAAAACTGTCATCGAGGGTGTGCTGAAATGGTTTGGACATATGGAGAGGATGAGTGAGGAGCAGAACTGAATAAGACGGTTATACACGTCAGAAATGAAGGGAACAAGGAAGTGGGGAAGCTGAGAACGAGATGTAAGGATGGACTCAAGACTGGACATGCAGAAGGTGTGATGCATGCACGGGACAGAATAAACTGGATCCATGTGGTATACAGGGGGCGATGTGTTGTCAGCGGGCTATACCAGGGGTATATATGAAGTGTTTAAGGAAACCAGTGAAGTATGTATTAGGCTTGTCTGTGGATAAGGGGCTTTGATTTCTATGCATGATACATAACAAGTAAAGAATGGATGTGAGCAATTGAGGCTGTTCTTCTGTTCCTGGCGCTACCTCTCTTCAGAAGGAATGGCGAACAAGTGTGTGTGTGTATATATGATTAGCGTCGCTGACCATGATTCACACAGGGGCCCGCTCGGGTTCGAGCCTTGAGCGCGGCAGTGGGCCCACAGCCAATCCTAGATGTCCATCATCCCCTCGGAGCTAGTCGACAAATAAGGACCTGGCTTAGGCTGGTCTGTGTGTGTGTGTGTGTGTGCACACATACACAGGAGTAGCGACACGGTCACATGTACATAAAGGTTGAGCGACGTGGCAACGCTGGCGTCATGCACGCTCTCTCTCTCTCTCTCTCTCTCTCTCTCTCTCTCTCTCTCTCTCTCTCTCTCCTCTGAGGTCAGCAACACACAAGAGACAGGTGTCTGTGACTCCGTCTACAAGACGGTAACATCACGATCGAGAAGAAGAAGAAGCAGTAAGCCCCACCCCGCCCCGCCTCGCCCCGCCCCTGCCGCCTGCTCCAGAGAGGGCGCTGAGGTTACACAATAGCAATAATCCTAGAGATCAGAATGCGTCACTCTTAGGGGGAGTCGCTACGTGACCAGTTATTACAACAATGACCCTGGATAGAGCACCTTATACCTGGCACTATATAACATCTGGGTATAGAGCAGCAGCGTTGATGGCCGACACTCCCGTTGACTCCGGTGTAGGGAGTGAGCCCAAAGGGGGTGCGCTCCACGCTGAAGGGGGTGCGGGGCCTGTGGCGACCAGGGCTCGACGCCTGGGAGGCACACCTGGTGACATAAGTTGCAGAACAATAGGAAGGTGTCGCAGAGTGGCTGAAGAGGTCTGCTCCCAGTGATGGTTGCTTGATACACCACACTGTCTTGCCTCGCTCCCAAACCCAGGCCTTGGTGGCCAGGTTGTGTGTGTGTGTGTGTGTGTGTGTGTGTGTGTGTGTGTGTGTGTGTGGGTTGGTGAGGAACGCGACTCCCAAGTGGAGGAGATAATATGTAGAGAGGGAATGGACACACTGTAGACAGTGGGGCTATTAGAAAGGTCAAGTGGCAAGTCTTCACACTGGTGATTGTAGATATTCACAGTGGTTGGGATGAAACTATTCCTGTAAGTGGTCTCCATGATGAGCTCGTTGCAATTTGTGACGTCGAAATGCAACTCGGGGACGAGGGATCTTAGGCGACGGGAGATGACGGTGGCGATAGTGATCGTGCAGTGCCCGTGTCCCGAACGGTCCTGGTGATGGTTGGAGAAAGTCGGGAGGACGCGTTATGCTCGTCATGAAAGATGCTGTAAAAGGGAGTGAAGATGATGTTTTACACCCTTCCCTGCACCTGTTCTAGTCATCCCCGTTATGTGGTGGAGGAGGAGGAGGAGGAGGAGGAGGAGGAGGAGGAGGAGGAGCACCTGGTGGAGGAGTCTCGGGAGAGGCAAAGTTGGGTAGATGTTCTTGATGTGGTGCGGAGAGGCGATATGTCTCGAGTCGACGAAGAATGGGATTACGAATGGACTGGAAAATTGGATAAAGGTTTTGACGTGTTAATCTTGTTGAATTGACCGTCTGCAGTGACAACGGGAATCTCTGGTGGTGGGTGTGAATGGATCAAACCGTGGGGGAGGCTGAGGTCTAGTGGGACGTGGCCGAAGGCGAGGCTGACCTCTGTGGCACTGCAGTGAGGGCAGCCAAGACGAACAGCGTCCCCAAATCATTGTTCGAAATGCGTCTTCAATCCGTGTGTGTGTGTGTGTGTGTGTGTGTGTGTGTGTGTGTTCTGTTCACATGCTTGCACCAGCAAGAATACATGGGAGGGTAACTATTCCAGTACTAAGTCCTGACAAACACATTATACCTTATTTTCAAACAAACGCAGAAGTTAGACGAGAGAAAACATTTTCGTGTCGTGAGCTGGCTGCTTCAGTATTGTCTCTGCTTCGAGCAATACGAATATTCAATACCCGAACCTTTGAGAAGGAGTCGGAGCTTCGAGTTACGATCGTTCGATACTCGTATATCTTCGCTGACCCGAAGCTTCGGAATTACTGGTGTCCAATAGTCGAATATCCAACACGTCTCGGAGCTTCTGAATTATTCTGGGGGTTCAATACTCAGGTCACACGTTGGGTAAGATGAACGTCTGGGCTGGGGACGGTGTCATGCGGTGGAGCTGTGTCATGTGGGTTCATGTGGAGCAGTGGGTGTCATGTGGAGCAGTGGGTTTCATGTGGAACAGTGGATGTCATGTGGAGTTCATATGGAGCACTGGGTGTCATGTGGAGTTCATGGGGAGGCGTGGGTGTCATGTGTAGTTCATGGGGAGCCGTGAGTGTCATGCGGAGGACTGTGTCATAAGGGGTTATATAGATCAGAGAGTGTCATACGAAAGTACTGGGTGCCATATGGGGGTGTTGTATTTCCTATTACGTATGTTGTGTGGTGCGGGAGAGGTGCATTCACATACAGTACTTCTGCAGGAGGAATTCTCCCTTCGTGAGGCCTCGTATACCCTCAAGCAGTCGCTGACTCCTCTTTGTCGACAATCCATGCAAGCCATCCTCTTCCCTCACGCTGAGGGAGTATATCTTTACGTCCTCTATGACCAGCTTCGTGTCGTATCTTCTGTGGTCTCTGTCACTGCATCTGGTGGGGCCACTGTTCACTGCCGACGTCGACCAAGTGATTAATAAGCTCAAAGGCTGTGATCAGGTCGCCTCTCTCTCTTCTCTCTTACAATGTAGGGTAATCTGTAATCCTCAGCCTCTCTGTGTAGCTCTTGATTCAGGTACCATTTTAGCTGCTCCTCTCTGGGCCTTCTAGTCAAGAATTTTGGCTTTCCGTATGTGCGGCGAGGAGACTTTAGAAACACAACTCATTCTAACGTATGTTATGAATATCTTACCAAAGATTTCAATATCCATATACCCAAGTGCCACTCAAATATCTACCAACAGTCCGTTTCCCTCACAATTATGCTGATGTACAGCCCTGTCCACAGGCGAGGGATAATGTCGACCCTCAGTTGTCTCTTTCACACACCGATTCCCGTAGCTCATTCCTCGCTGGGTAGGAATCGAACCGAGACCTTACTTTCACTACGTCTCATCCTGATTACCTTGCACTTTTTCCTCGGGTTGTGCTTCATCAACCATCAATCATACCAATTGTTAGTCTGACTAGGTCTCCTCCGGTAAGCTAATGCAGTCTTCGTCATTTCTTTATTTCTCTCATGACCTTGGCATCATCTGCAAACATGTACAGCTAAGAGATCAGTCCATTAGACGGGTCATTTACACATAGCAGTGGACCCCAGACCGAACTCTGCAAAACGACCACTGATGAACCCAACCTGTTTCGTAAATGACCCTTCTTCTTACCCGTGTTCTTTGTACCTTTCCAATAAGATAATGTCTTATGGATCAACCTCTGGTGGGGGGTCAGTGTCAAAAGCTTTCTGGCACTCGAGGAAAACACAATCTAGAAAATGCATCTCTTTGATCTAAGATGTCGCTCCACCTATCATACAAGTCTAAGTGACCCATAATTCATGATCTCTCCGTGTATCCAAGTGTTGTTTAAGGGTCAAGTAGTCTTTCGTATGTCTGTAGCTATTCATTAGCTCTTTGATTACCTTTTCCAACGCCTCACAGATCAGACTTGCCAGTGAATCTCATCTGTAGTTCAGGGTAATTCCCCGATCATATTTCTTAAATGTAAGCCCGAGGATCGCCCTCCACTGCATCTTTGGACGTATGATTTCCCTCAAGTGATCGACCGAACAGTAATACGAATAATGGTCGAGCGAGGACCCTACGGGCTATTCCTTCAGCACATATGGAAGTCTTCAACAGGACTGTAAGTCTTATATCCGTCAAGCTGTGGTGGTGTCCAGCTTAATGATGTCATTTCTATCCATTTCTGGACGTTCCAAGACCTTCCTCCTCCCCTCCTCCTCCCGCCTTTCTAATGTCAGGGCAGGAGAGTCCTCCAAAGTGAAAATAGTAATAAATTTATCATCCACCTCCTCAAATATATTACCTTGTTCTCCATAGTGATTCTTGCCCCCCGAGCCCCATAGCCTGGTTAGCTGGCCTTTCAGTGATACTATTCATTGCTCCTGACGAAGCTGATGGCTACGTTTTTGGGAATGTGTTTTTGCCTCGTCCACGCTATTTTGTTGGAAGGTTCCCCTCTGCTCCTCTCTCTCTCTCTCTCTCTCTCTCTCTCTCTCTCTCTCTGTCTCTCTCTCTCGCTCTCTCTCTCTCTCTCTCTCTCTCTCTCTCTCTCTCTCTCTCTCTCTCTCTTCTCACCTTACAGTCATCATTTCTTGCTGTCTTGCATCTATCCCAGACTGAATATCCCGTCGTCTGTGTCTCCTGTTTCATATTTCTCTCAGCTCTCTCTCGCAATTTTTGACGTTCCGCGCTGAACCATAGCTCTCTCTCTCTCTCTCTCTCTCTCTCTCTCTCTCTCTCTCTCTCTCTCTCTCTCTCGAGGTTTCCTCACTCCTGACAAATACTCCTCTGAGCTCCACCCCCCCCCCTTTTTCTGGCAAGCACATCTTGGCTACACATCTTCTTGTACAATACAATCCTCAGCCGTTTATTTGCTGGGTGTGTGTTACAGGGAGAGAGTTTGACACTCGTGTTGCCTCGTCTCTTAACCTTGTATATATATTTACCATGTCTTTACACACACACACACACACACACACACACACACACACACTAGCCTATACTAAGTACCCATTTTATCGACCAGGCCCTAAAGGAGGATGAACAGCTGGGAGGACTCTGGACCTACCACCACGATCAAGATTCAAACCTGTGTGGGTTTGATCCCAGGCGGCCCATCACTGACGCGAACCACCACACCACGGCGGTCCATATGTGTGTGTGTGTGTGTGTGTGTGTGTGTTTGAATTCTCTATTTCTATCAGTTGGAAATAAGTAAAATTCGCATAAATACTTCGCCCAGTCTTCTTTTGTTGTTGTTGTTGAAAATATTTTAGACAATAATACAGTACATTCTCACTCGATGAATTGCACTTGGGGCTCACATGTTTCTCTGTTATCAGAAAGGTATTTAATGCCTCACATGCAATCTCATTGCTTATAAGTGTCCACTTATGTCCAACGCAATCCACTCCAACCCATCTTTGGACTCTCCTTACTCAAATCACTTATTCAAATCTGAATGTTTTATTGTATATTGTTTTTTTTTTTGTTTTTGAGGAAGGTCATTCTTATATTTTCTTATAACTATCCATCACAGGTCAGATCCAGCTGGTCAGACACCATTCGACACTATTGGGTGGCTATCTTATAGCATCTAATTACGAAGTTTTCTACTAAGATCCACCATATTCAGACTTAAGCTTCATACAGGTTATACGTATTTTCATCCTCGTATTTCAATAAATGGAACTCAATGCTATTCTTCGGGTTGACCTGTGATACAATATGGATCCTCTCACATACTCTCCAGTGTGTACGTCAAATGATACTGTGTTTTGTAATCATATCTCATTATTTTATTCCCCAGTGCGTTCCACGCCCTCAAGACTCTCTCTCTCTCTCTCTCTCTCTCTCTCTCTCTCTCTCTCTCTCTCTCTCTCTCTCTCTCTGCCTTCCTCATCACCCGCCATGTCTCACAGTCTCTCTCTCATCACCCACCATGTCTCACAGTCTCCCTCGTCACCTACCATGTCTCACAGTCTCTCTCATCACCCAACATGTCTCATAGCCTCCCTCATCACCCACCATGTCTCACAGTCTCTCTCTCATCACCCACCATGTCTCACAGTCTCCCTCATCACCCACCATGTCTCACAGCCTCCCTCATCACCCACCATGTCTCACAGTCTCTCTTATCTCCCACTATGTCTCGCAGCCTTCCTCATCACCCACCATGTCTCACAGCCTCCCTCATCACCCACCATGTCTCACAGTCTCTCTCATCACACACCATGTCTCACAGCCTCCCTCATCACCCGCCATGTCTCACAGCCTCCCTCGTCACCCACCATGTCTCACAGTCTCCCTCATCACCTACCATGTCTCACAGTCTCTCTCATCACCCACCATGTCTCACAGCCTCCCTCATCACCCACCATGTCTCACAGTCTCTCTCATCACCCACCATGTCTAACAACCTCCCTCATCACCCACCATGTCTCACAGCCTCCCTCACCACCCACCAAGTCTCAAAACCTCCCTCATCACCCACCATGTCTCAAAGCCTCCCTCATCACCCACCATGTCTCACAGTCTCTCTCATCACCCACCATGTCTCACAGTCTCTCTCATCACCCACCATGTCTCACAGTCTCTCTCATCACCCACCATGTCTCACAGTCTCTCTCATCACCCACCATGTCTCACAGCCTCCCTCATCACCCACCTTGTCTCACAGCCTCCCTCATCACCCACCATATCTCACAGCCTCCCTCATCACCCACCATGTCTCACAGCCTCCCTCATCACCCACCATGTCTCACAGCCTCCCTCATCACCCACCATGTCTCACAGCCTCCCTCATCACCCACCATGTCTCACAGCCTCCCTCATCACCCACCATGTCTCACAGCCTCCCTCATCACCCACCATGTCTCACAGCCTCCCTCATCACCCGCCATGTCTCACAGTTTCTCTCATCACCCACCATGTCTCACAGCCTCCCTCATCACCCACCATGTCTCACAGCCTCCCTCATCACCCACCATGTCTCACAGCCTCCCTCATCACCCACCATGTCTCACAGCCTCCCTCATCACCCACCATGTCTCACAGCCTCCCTCATCACCCACCATGTCTCACAGCCTCCCTCACCACCCACCAAGTCTCACAGCCTCCCTCAACACCCTCTGCCATTACTTTTGTGTACCTTGTACGTACTATGTGACGTGGTCCCAGCGCCGATCACAGTGGCACTGCGCTGGGGGGCATGTCAGACAAACAGTACCCCAAAATCACAGTTCCCAGTTCGTCCATAATCTGTGTGTGTGTGTGTGTGTGTGTAATCTCCAAAACAAATGTTTGAATCAGGCATCATATCTACAAGTCTGAAAAAGGGACTTAAGCCACGAACCAACGTTATATTTCCTACGTACTTAACCATATGAGACTCCTGGCGTTTCTCGTGGACAGCATATGGACGCGAGAGCAACGTACCTACCCTACAAGGGAGATAGAGGAGGCTGGAGCTGTGTGGGGCGCTGGGGAGGCTGGAGCTGTGTGGGGCGCTGGGTTGGCTCCTTGTCCAAACACACACTTTACCCAGCGACCAAAAGGTGTGGAGATGAAAAAAATATACTCACACCACCTCTCTCCCTCCCTTGACCAGCGAACGATGATCCTGACGCCCACCTTATACAGCAAACCCTTACAGAACCTTACGATATGTGGAGACCACACCTCCCCTCTCCTACACATACACACACACACACACACACACACACACACCAGCCAACACAGGGATGATGTGGTAATGTTGGGAGACAATTATTTATAATACGTTAAGGACATACACGTGTTGATGTAGGCGGGCAGGGGAGGCCAGACTTGCATGGGGAGGGAGGTGGGGGGGAGTTTACATGACCACTTTTCGTAAATCGCTGGAAATTGTGGATAATTCGTAGGTAAATTTCTTAGATGGCGCTCTGTGCCTTATGGCCACCCTGGGTGTGGGTTTCGCCCATAAAGCTTTTAAAATACCAAGTGATGAAATAATAATTATTTCTATCCAGAATATATACATTTATATATATATATATATATATATATATATATATATATATATATATATATATATATATATATATATATATATATATATCTTTTCTTTCATACTATTCGCCATTTCCCGCGTTAGCAAGGTAGCGTTAAGAACAGAGGACTGGGCCTCTGAGGGAATGTCCTCACCTGGCCTCGTTCTCTGTTCCTTCTTTTGGAAAATCAAAAAAAAAACGAGAGGGGAGGATTTCCAGCCCCCCGCTCCCTCCCCTTTTAGTCGCCTTCTACGACACGCAGGGAATACGTGGGAAGTATTCTTTCTCCCCTATCCCCAGGGATATATATATATATATATATATATATATATATATATATATATATATATATATATATATATATATATATATTTATATGAGCTAGGACGCCATGTTTACCAAATGGCGTCCTAGCTTCGTCTCTTCGATGTACAACAACTGACTTATATTTCTCTCTTGTGTCTCCCTTGATAATGTGATTATTACACGAAAGTGCACTTGGGAAATTATAGTGTTTCATTTTTCCCGTGAACTCATAAGAATATCTTGATCACGCGCAAAATTGTGATCCTTTCCAATATATATATATATATATATATATATATATATATATATATATATATATATATATATATATATATATATATATATATATATATATGAATGTGTGTTTGTATGTGTGGATTTAGATATATATGAATATCGTATGATCATATAGAAGTATATACAATGTACATATTTATGTATACATATAGGGTAACCACATAGGTTACTGTCATGAACCATGTCATAAACGCGGGATAGACAACACACTGGAGAAATGAGAAAAATATTTGGTAGCACCTGACATAATCATTAAGTTTACCTCACCATAATTAGGTATACCTTCGTCATTAAGTTTACCTCATCATTATTAGGTATACCTTCATCATTAACATGTCTAACATCACCATTATCAGGTATTCTTACACCATCTACAAGTTTACAAACACCGTCATGAGGTATACTAACACAATCATTAAGCTTCCCCCATCACCACCAGTAAGTTTACCAACACCTTTGATGGGTTTACCAGCATCATCATCATATTTATCAACTTTATCATCAAGTATACCAACACCATCATTATCTTTACCAACCTCATCATCAAGTATACCAACACCATCATTATCTTTATCAACATCATCATCAAATAAACTAACACCATCATTAGGTTTACCAACCACATCATGAGGTATACCAACACCATTATTATGTTTACCAACCCCATCACTAGGTATACTAACCCCATCATTAGGTTTACCAAACCCATCATTAAGTTTACCAGCCCCATCATTAGGTACACAAGCCCCATCATTAGGTACACCAGCCCCATCATTAGGTACACCAACCCCATCATTAGGTACACCAGCCCCATCATTAGGTACACCAGCCCCATCATTTGGTACACCAGCCCCATCATTAGGTACACCAACCCCATCATTAGGTACACCAACCCCATCATTAGGTACACCAGCCCCATCATTATGTACACCAGCCCCATCATTAGGTACACCAACCCCATCATTAGGTACACCAGCCCCATCATTAGGTACACCAGCCCCATCGTTAGGTACACCAACCCCATCATTAGGTACACCAGCCCCATCATTAGGTACACAAGCCCCATCATTAGGTACACCAGCCCCATCATTAGGTACACCAGCCCCATCATTAGGTACACCAGCCCCATCATTAGGTACACCAACCCCATCATTAGGTACACCAGCCCCATCATTAGGTACACCAGCCCCATCATTATGTACACCAGCCCCATCATTAGGTACACCAGCCCCATCATTAGGTACACCAACCCCATCATTAGGTACACCAGCCCCATCATTAGGTACACCAGCCCCATCATTATGTACACCAGCCCCATCATTAGGTACACCAACCCCATCATTAGGTACACCAACCCCATCATTAGGTACACCAGCCCCATCATTATGTACACCAACCCCATCATTAGCTACACCAACCCCATCATTAGGTACACCAGCCCCATCATTATGTACACCAGCCCCATCATTAGGTACACCAGCCCCATCATTAGGTACACCAGCCCCATCATTATGTACACCAACCCCATCATTAGGTACACCAACCCCATCATTAGGTACACCAGCCCCATCATTAGGTACACCAACCCCATCATTATGTACACCAGCCCCATCATTATGTACACCAGCCCCATCATTAGGTACACCAGCCCCATCATTAGGTACACCAGCCCCATCATTAGGTACACCAGCCCCATCATTAGGTACACCAACCCCATCATTAGGTACACCAGCCCCATCATTAGGTACACCAACCCCATCATTAGGTACACCAGCCCCATCATTAGGTACACCAACCCCATCATTAGGTACACCAGCCCCATCATTAGGTACACCAACCCCATCATTAGGTACACCAGCCCCATCATTAGGTACACCAGCCCCATCATTAGGTACACCAGCCCCATCATTAGGTACACCAGCCCCATCATTAGGTACACCAGCCCCATCATTAGGTACACCAGCCCCATCATTAGGTACACCAGCCCCATCATTAGGTACACCAGCCCCATCATTAGGTACACCAACCCCATCATTAGGTACACCAGCCCCATCATTAGGTACACCAACCCCATCATTAGGTACACCAGCCCCATCATTAGGTACACCAGCCCCATCATTAGGTACACCAGCCCCATCATTAGGTACACCAACCCCATCATTAGGTACACCAGCCCCATCATTAGGTACACCAGCCCCATCATTAGGTACACCAGCCCCATCATTAGGTACACCAGCCCCATCATTAGGTACACCAACCCCATCATTAGGTACACCAGCCCCATCATTAGGTACACCAGCCCCATCATTAGGTACACCAGCCCCATCATTAGGTACACCAACCCCATCATTAGGTACACCAGCCCCATCATTAGGTACACCAGCCCCATCATTAGGTACACCAGCCCCATCATTAGGTACACCAACCCCATCATTAGGTACACCAGCCCCATCATTAGGTACACCAAGCCCCATCATTAGGTACACTAGCCCCATCATTAGGTACACCAGCCCCATCATTAGGTACACCAGCCCCATCATTAGGTACACCAACCCCATCATTAGGTACACAGCCCCATCATTAGGTACACCAGCCCCATCATTAGGTACACCAGCCCCATCATTAGGTACACCAACCCCATCATTAGGTACACCAGCCCCATCATTAGGTACACCAACCCCATCATTAGGTACACCAGCCCCATCATTATGTACACCAGCCCCATCATTAGGTACACCAGCCCCATCATTAGGTACACCAGCCCCATCATTATGTACACCAGCCCCATCATTAGGTACACCAGCCCCATCATTAGGTACACCAACCCCATCATTAGGTACACCAGCCCCATCATTATGTACACCAGCCCCATCATTAGGTACACCAGCCCCATCATTAGGTACACCAACCCCATCATTAGGTACACCAGCCCCATCATTAGGTACACCAACCCCATCATTAGGTACACCAGCCCCATCATTAGGTACACCAACCCCATCATTAGGTACACCAGCCCCATCATGGTAGTAAAGCAGGGTCGACCACTACCAGGACGTGGGAGTCGACCACTACCAGGACGTGGGGGTCGACCACTACCAGGACGTGGCAGCTGAACCCCGTAGAGTGTATCAGTGACGCTGTCTGTAGGGATTTGGGTCGATCACTGGAAACTGCTGGACCTCTACAGTGGACCACTGGACCAGCTGGACGTTAGTGCCGATCACTGGGCACTGCTGGACCTCTACAGTGGACTACTGGACCAGCTGGACATTAGGCCGATCACTGGGCACTGCTGGACCTCTACAGTGGACCACTGGACCAGCTGGACATTAGTGCCGATCACTGGGCACTGCTGGACCTCTACAGTGGACCAGTTGGACATTAGGCCGATCACTGGGCACTGCTGGACCTCTACAGTGGACCACTGGACCAGTTGGACATTAGGTCGATCACTGGGCACTGCTGGACCTCTACAGTGGACCAGTTGGACATTAGGCCGATCACTGGGCACTGCTGGACCTTCACAGTGGACCACTGGACCAGCTGGACGTTAGTGCCGATCACTGGGCACTGCTGGACCTCTACAGTGGACCACTGGACCAGCTGGACATTAGGTCGATCACTGGGCACTGCTGGACCTCTACAGTGGACCAGTTGGACATTAGGCCGATCACTGGGCACTGCTGGACCTCTACAGTGGACCAGTGGACCAGCTGGACATTAGTGCCGATCACTGGGCACTGCTGGACCTCTACAGTGGACCAGTTGGACATCAGGTCGATCACTGGGCTCTGCTGGACCTTCACAGTGGACCACTGGACCAGCTGGACGTTAGTGCCGATCACTGGGCACTGCTGGACCTCTACACTGGACCACTGGACCAGCCTCTGGGCTGGGTCACTGTTGAGCTATGTCATCAGGTCCTGGTACCTAGTACGTCACCAGGTAGGCAGGTGGTACCAGGTCATGGCGGGGTGGCCAAACATATCCTGCAGGTTCATGACTGCGTAGGCAAGGGCGTCGCAAGGGACGGGGGGGCGCGTCGGTGCGTCCACAGACGCAACCAAGTGTCCTCGGACACCAGTGCACCAGCTTACAATGTATATATATATATATATATATATATATATATATATATATATATATATATATATATATATAGCCTCGGCGTTTTCTTATTTTCACGACTTACAAAGACACAATTACCCGTCCATACATTCATCGCCCGTCCAAATCATCGCCCGTCCATACAGTTATCGCCCGTCCGTACAATCATCGCCCGTCCATACAGTTATCGCCCGTCCAAACGATCATCGCCCGTCCATACAATCATCGCCCGTCCATACGATCATCGCCCGTCCATACAATCATCGCCCGTCCTCTGCAAAGGTGTAAATCTTCCGTCTATGATGCCATCTGTATCTCCAGGTTTGGAGACGCGGGCCACACCACCAGCAGCAGAGATGTGTGTGTGTGTGTGTGTGTGTGTGTCCTCGAGGTTCCACCAGAAAAACTCGACGTGGACCATCTGGCCTCACTGGCGGCTTCTGTGGCCCAAGTAACAGTGGGTAAAAGTATTTTTTTTCTCTTCTTTTCCCCCCCGCCACAGACTTGTTACTGTGGGTAGGGGAGGAGGAGGAGGAGGAGGAGGAGGAGGAGGAGGGAGGAGGAGGGTGGTTGTTGAGGTATCCGGTACATGGAGGCGACCACTTGAAGGGGGGGCGGGGGGCCTTATCACTCACCCCTGACGGTGGGGTAAACAGCTCACACACCCTTCGTCAGTAGTTATCTGGTGCTGAGGTCCTCCAGTGGGGGAAGGGGGAGAGGTTAAGGGGGAGTGGGTTCGGGGGGGAAGAGGCAGGGGGGAGCAGGTAGGGGAGAACGCTGAGGGAAAGGGGAGAGACAGAGGATAAGGAAGGGGAGAGGCATGGGAGAGGGAAGGGGAGAGGCATGGGAGAGGGAAGGGGAGAGGCAGGACAGCGTCAGCAGAGGTGCACTTCTCTGTGGCCAATGACTCCGCCTTAGCTGTTCTTGGTTCTCTCGTTTGCGTCTACAGATGATGCTGAGCCAGTCAGCCCCCAGCCGCCAGGCCCCCAGCCCCCAGCCGGGCGTGAGCGGACTATGTCACATGTAATACCACGTCAGTAACTTGGTGGCAGCTGGGAGACGTGCGTGATGATTGATATGAAAGCATCTCTCTGACCTCCGACACGATTCCTTCCTAATGTCCCTCTCTTCCTAATCTCCCTACTCACCCTGACTCCTCATTCTTCACCCTTTAGCCCTTCCTCCTCCTCCTCCTCTCTTCCTAATCTCCCTACTCACCCTGACTCCTCATTCTTCACCCTTTAGCCCTTCCTCCTCCTCCTCCTCTCTTCCTAATCTCCCTACTCACCCTGACTCCTCATTCTTCACCCTTTAGCCCTTCCTCCTCCTCCTCTCTTCCTAATCTCCCTACTCACCCTGACTCCTCATTCTTCACCCTTTAGCCCTTCCTCCTCCTCCTCTCTTCCTAATCTCCCTACTCACCCTGACTCCTCATTCTTCACCCTTTAGCCCTTCCTCCTCCTCCTCTCTTCCTAATCTCCTTACTCACCCTGACTCCTCATTCTTCACCCTTTAGCCCTTCCTCCTCCTCCTCATCTCCACCTTTTCTTTCTCTCAATTCCATTTGTTGCCTCTCCTCCTCCTCCTCCTACCTCCTCCCTGTCTCGCTCCTCTTCCCTCCTTCCCTCTTCCACCTCCTCTTCCTCCTGCCCCTCCTGATCCTCCTCCTGCCTGTCTCGCTCCTCTTCCCTCCTTCCCTCTTCCACCTCCTCCTCCTCCTCCTCGTCCTGCCCCTCCTGATCCTCCTCCTGCCTGTCTCGCTCCTCTTCCCACCTTCCCTCTTCCACCTCCTCCTCCTCCTGCCCCTCCTCCTCCTCCTCCTCCTCCCCTCCTCCTACCCCTCCTCCTCCTCCTCCTGCCCCTCCTCCTGCCGCCCCTCCACCACCAGGCGTAACATTATAATGATATCGTAAGAGGGTGTTGTGGAGGGAAGTGTTTGTTTACGTACCAGGCAGCACGGGTGGAGAGGAGGTGCTGCGTCACCCGGCCCGCTGCTCTGCCGCCCTTGATGGCGGAGGGAGTGGTGGCGCTGGTGGTGGAGTGGTGGCGGTGGTGGAGTGGAGGGGGTGGAGTGTTGGCGGTGGTGGTGGAGTGGTGGTGGAGTGGTGGTGGTCGGGGTGCTACCGGTACTCTTGGTAATGTCTGTACATCATGACGTAATATCTGTACATCATGACGTTATGTCTGTACACCATGACGTTATGTCTGTACACCATGACGTCATGTCTGTACATCATGACGTCACGTCTGTACATCATGACGTCATGTTCACAGGTAGATCCATCTCAACCAATTTTCCTCTGTCTGGCCGAGCATCGAACCCGGGTCACCCACCGAGCGGGGCCAACATACTCTCGCTGTGAGGTTACACAGCGAACGTACAGCGATGTGTGGGTCAGGATGCATCTGCGTCACGTGACGAGATGGAGCAAAGTCTCCTTAAACAGAACACTTCGCATCAAAGGAGTCCAGCCCGTCCCTGCTACTGAATGTAGCGCAGCTTTAGAGCTGTGTATATATATATATATATATATATATATATATATATATATATATATATATATATATATATATATATATATATATATATATTTTATTATTTATTATACTTTGTCGCTGTCTCCCGCGTTTGCGAGGTAGCGCAAGGAAACAGACGAAAGAAATGGCCCAACCCCCCCCCATACACATGTATATACATACGTCCACACACGCAAATATACATACCTACACAGCTTTCCATGGTTTACCCCAGACGCTTCACATGCCTTGATTCAATCCACTGACAGCACGTCAACCCCGGTATACCACATCGATCCAATTCACTCTATTCCTTGCCCTCCTTTCACCCTCCTGCATGTTCAGGCCCCGATCACACAAAATCTTTTTCACTCCATCTTTCCACCTCCAATTTGGTCTCCCTCTTCTCCTCGTTCCCTCCACCTCCGACACATATATCCTCTTGGTCAATCTTTCCTCACTCATTCTCTCCATGTGCCCAAACCATTTCAAAACACCCTCTTCTGCTCTCTCAACCACGCTCTTTTTATTTCCACACATCTCTCTTACCCTTACGTTACTCACTCGATCAAACCACATCACACCACACATTGTCCTCAAACATCTCATTTCCAGCACATCCAACCTCCTGCGCACAACTCTATCCATAGCCCACGCCTCGCAACCATACAACATTGTTGGAACCACTATTCCTTCAAACATACCCATTTTTGCTTTCCGAGATAATGTTCTCGACTTCCACACATTCTTCAAGGCCCCCAGAATTTTCGCCCCCTCCCCCACCCTATGATCCACTTCCGCTTCCATGGTTCCATCCGCTGCCAGATCCACTCCCAGATATCTAAAACACTTCACTTCCTCCAGTTTTTCTCCATTCAAACTCACCTCCCAATTGACTTGACCCTCAACCCTACTGTACCTAATAACCTTGCTCTTATTCACATTTACTC
>NC_092275.1:5917902-5935402 GCF_036320965.1 Panulirus ornatus | reverse complement strand
GATTTACCTCTTTATTCTACAAATGTTATGTTGGCTGTGGTGGTGGTGTTGGGGAAGACTGGTTACTGGGGCGTAAGACTGGTGGTGGTGGTGGTGGCGACGGGGCCCGACTGTTGGAGGAATGGGGGCTGGTCGATGGTGTTGGAGACAGTGAGAGAAGGGGCTGGTTGATGGTGTTGGAGACAGTGAGAGAAGGGGACTGGTTGATGGTGTTGGAGACAGTGAGAGAAGAGGCTGGTTGATGGTGTTGGAGACAGAGAGAAGGGGCTGGTTGATGGAGAAGTGTTGTTGGCGCGGTAAGTTGTGTTGGCGTGGCATGCTGGTGGTGGAGTGATGGTGACGATGGGGCGTGGGGTTGGAGGAGGGAGGGAGGGAGGGGGGAGTCGGCTACTGCTGGAGGCTCTGGGGCTGTCTTATCTCCCCGACGTCGTCTTCTCCACCACCATCATCACCATCACCATCACCACCATCGTAGGTAACGTTGCCCCCAGCAGCCATGCCCCTGCTCACAATGCCAACATGGCGACGATTCACCTCCTTTATCAACACCCAGATCACACCAACGTTAAGTTTCTCCTCTTGATGTTCTTTTATTATGGGCGTGGGCGTGGGCGTGGACGTCTCATTTAGCACATGCATACTGGTTCCCCATGACCCCTTAATAGCCCATTGTCTCGTTGCCAACACATTCAACGTATATATATATATATATATATATATATATATATATATATATATATATATATATATATATATATATATATATATAATATATATATATATATATATATATATATATATATATATATATATATATTCTTCCATTCACCAAAATCTATTGACACTGCGTCCAAGTCGAGAAGGAGCGTCTGTAAAAATATTAACAGTATGATCCAACGGGTAAACACAAGTGTTGTTCCCAGTCTGTTGCTGAGATGCAGGTGACAATTCCTCTCTTACTGTTGTCTTTCCGCCCCGTTGTTTACATACCAGAGGAAGACCATCTTGTGGAAGGCGAGGCAGGAGAGACGCTCGGCCGTGGCCCTCCCACCCACAGACCATTCTGGGATATTAATCAATAAATATGGAACGCGTCTGATGTGGCGAGGAAGGAGGAGGAGGAGGGTTGTGGAGGGAGGGGCCTTCCAGTCTTGCGTGTTTTCACCTGTCAAGGTGAGTATCATCGCTAGGTGGAGGGTGGAGAGGGGGGAAGGGAAGCACCTATAGACAGCCACCTGCCGGCCAGGTGAGTCTCGTCATCACCTGGCAGTTGGCCTGCAGGAGAGCAGCAGCTCCTCCTCCAGCAGGTGAGATGGATCAGGGGTGCTAAACCGCTGGGTCAACATTGTGTTGTGTGGGCGAGGGGGGGGGGGGTGTATCTGTGGTGTTTCGTGGGGCACGTCCCGCCTCACTCGAGGGGGGGAGGGGTGTTGAGGGGGTGGCGCTGAAATGGACGGGTCAGAGAGAGAGAGAGAGAGAGAGAGAGAGAGAGAGAGAGAGAGAGAGAGAGAGAGAGAGAGAGAGAGGCGAGATGCTGAGTTAGGAGTGAGAGAGATGGAGAGACAGAGACAGATGATGGTACAGATATTCAGTGCTACACTAAGAGATAGGGACGCCTCTCTCTCTCTCTCTCTCTCTCTCTCTCTCTCTCTCTCTCTCTCTCTCTCTCTCTCTCTCTCTCTTTCAGGGTCATGTATGTCTGAAATTCAAATCACTCCTGCTTTCAGCCTTGCCTCCCGAGTCTCTCTTATTGACTCACGGGGCGTGAGGAGGTGTGAGAGGCACTCTCGGATCCTCCAAAGACATGAATGTCAGCTGTTCACAGAGAAGTACATGTCAAGTCCTCTGGCCCATGGCACTTGCTAACCACCACCAGTTTAAGCCTCGCAAGTTGAAAATGACGTCGTAAGTAAAAAAAAAACTGTTTATCTAGAGGATAAATGCGGATATTCAGTTATCATTTTTGTTTTATTATTTCCAGGCAGACGAGACACTTCGTGGCTTTGATGAATATTCTTCTTACGTACGAACATCACGAGGATATAAAGTGATCTTGCTGAGGTTCGTAAATCCAATACCGTACCTTCGTTGTATCAAAAAACGAACGAAATTTCAACAGCAGGACATTAACACTCACTCAACTAGGCTGTTGGGGGGGATGACATGGCCCAACACGGCCTGAGGTAACACACACACACACACACACACACACACACACACACACACACACACACACACACACACACGCGCGTCCTACCTCCGTCTACCACACCGTCAGGAGCACCTGGCCTCCGTCAGGGTCGCCGCTTGTATGTTTGATCAGTATGAGGCAATAATAAAAAGTACTGGTGAAATTATTCATCCTGCCATTGTTACACTGATGACCTTCCCGGCTGACTATGTAAACACACAGACATGTGAGAGAGGGGGGGGGGGTGTACCAGGGAGTGGAGACTGGTGGGAGGAGGGAGTGGAGAGGGGTGAGAGGATCCAGGGAGTGGAGAGGGGTGAGAGGATCCAGGGAGTGGAGAGGGGTGAGAGGATCCAGGGAGTGGAGAGGGGTGAGAGGATCCAGGGAGTGGAGAGGGGTGAGAGGACCCAGGGAGTGGAGAGTGGAAAGTGATGGACTGGTAGTATGTGAAAGGACCCAGGGAGTGGAGACTGGTCGACTGGCAGCATGGGAGAGGACCCAGGGAGTGGAGACTGGTCGACTGGTAGTATGTGAGAGGACCCAGGGAGTGGAGACTGGTCGACTGGCAGCATGTGAGGACCCAGGGAGTGGAGACTGGTCGACTGGCAGCATGGGAGAGGACCCAGGGAGTGGAGACTGGTCGACTGGCAGCATGTGAGAGGACCCAGGGAGTGGAGACTGGTCGACTGGCAGCATGGGAGAGGACCCAGGGAGCGGAGACTGGTCGACTGGCAGCATGGGAGAGGACCCAGGGAGCGGAGACTGGTCGACTGGCAGCATGTGAGGACCCAGGGAGCGGAGACTGGTCGACTGGCAGCATTCCGCACTGGGTACGCTGCGCTTGAAGACAGACCATATGACTAAGCAAGTAGCGAAGGGTCAGCTAAGGTCACACGAAAAATGGTGAAATTTTCTCTCCTTTTGCCTAATAAAGTCAAGAACGCCAGGCGCACCCCGCCCGCCCGCCCGGCCGCCCACCCGCCTGCCCTCCCTCTCTCTCCCCCACACACGAGCGTCCTGGACCAGCCCTGCACATCACCCCACACACACACACACACTGCCCCACTGGAACTCAGTCTTGGTGGTGATTTGAGCAGACACCCTGAACTGCAAGACTACCTCCCCCTGATCCCAGGGATTTCGTCCCACTGGTGTATGAAACACTGATGGGACATCCCACCTTAAGAACGACACACACACACACACACACACACACACACACACACACACACACGGTGCAACCAAGCAGACTGTTTGTGTCTGGGATTCAACCACTTTCCAATTCTGTCCCGTCAACCTACGCAGGTCCCAGCGAGCGGGACGAATTCAGCCCGTAGAACTATGTGTAAGGCCTCATAATTCACAATTCCTCTCTCACTCTTTCTTTCCAGCATTGTAGCGGAGGAGGAGCCACACACCTAGCCTCCTCCTCGGCGGGAGCGTCGTCCCTGGCAGAGCCTGTAGCAGCACGTCTTCACAAAGGGGTTCCCTGGCTGCCCCGCCTGCAGCACATTGGAGCCGAGAATGGCAGTGTCGCTTTCCCCGGCGACGTCACAAAGGCGAGCGCTGCGCTGGCCCGCTGCAGCACAAAGGCTATTAACTTATTACTTCCAACTAGCTCTTCAGAGGCCGTAATCATTGTCGCAAAAGCTCATCAGAAGCCTCATTACCAAGCCCACCGCCAGATGGAAGCAATAGTAGAACAACATACAGGAGACGTCACGCGTTCTGGTGCGCAGGAGGTCTGGTCTGGTGTCACTGGTTCAGGGGGGACATACTACGGGGGGGATCTGGTCTGGTAACACTGGTTCAGGGGGGACATACTACGGGGGGGATCTGGTCTGGTAACACTGGTTCAGGGGGGACATACTCTTGGGGGGATCTGGTCTGGTAACACTGGTTCAGGGGGGATATACTCTTGGGGGGATCTGGTCTGGTAACACTGGTTCAGGGGGGACATACTCTGAGGATCTGGTCTGGTAACACTGGTTCAGGGGGGATATACTCTACGGGGGGGGATCTGGTCTGGTAACACTGGTTCAGGGGGGACATACTCTTGGGGGGATCTGGTCTGGTAACACTGGTTCAGGGGGGATATACTCTTGGGGGGATCTGGTCTGGTAACACTGGTTCAGGGGGACATACTCTGGGGGATCTGGTCTGGTAACACTGGTTCAGGGAGACATACTCTGGGGGATCTGGTCAGGTTACACTGGTTCAGGGGGATATACTCTTGGACATCTGGTTTGGTGTCACTGGTTCAGGGGACATACTCTGGGGGTTCTGGTCTGGTAACACTGGTTCAGGGGGACATACTCTACGGGGGTTCTGGTCTAGTGTCACTGGGGAAGGACACACACTCTGGGGGGATCTGGTCTCGTAAGTAGTGCCCTCCAGATGGGTTGGTGTCGAACGCGGGTACTCGGGTAACCCGAGATGAAACTTTAGTCTCTTCGCTGTTCAGTCGCTGATCCTGGCGTTCCCTCCACCTCCAGAACACCCGGGCTGATCTCAACAGCTTATGTACAGCAGCAGCAACAGCCTCCCTGTACAGCACCAGCAACAGCCTCCCTGTACAGCAGCAACAACAGCCTCCCTGTACAGCAGCAAAAACAGCCTCCCTGTACAGCAGCAACAACAGCCTCCCTGTACAGCAGCAACAACAGCCTCCCTGTACAGCACCAGCAACAGCCTCCCTGCACAGCACCAACAACAGCCTCCCTGTACAGCACCAACAACAGCCTCCCTGTACAGCACCAACAACAGCCTCCCTGTACAGCACCAGCAACAGCCTCCCTGTACAGCACCAACAACAGCCTCCCTGTACAGCACCAGCAACAGCCTCCCTGCACAGCACCAACAACAGCCTCCCTGTACAGCAGCAACAACAGCCTCCCTGTACAGCACCAACAACAGCCTCCCTGTACAGCATCAACAACAGCCTCCCTGTACAGCACCAGCAACAGCCTCCCTGTACAGCAGCAACAACAGCCTCCCTGTACAGCAGCAACAACAGCCTCCCTGTACAGCACCAACAACAGCCTCCCTGTACAGCAGCAACAACAGCCTCCCTGTACAGCAGCAACAACAGCCTCCCTGTACAGCACCAGCAACAGCCTCCCTGTACAGCACCAACAACAGCCTCCCTGTACAGCAGTGAAGCTTCGACAATCTCTTCCTCTTGCTCCAGTGTCCGGCCTCATGTAAACATTAACTTTAAGCTGATGAATGCAAGAAAACGTTCATCTTAAATGGTAGTTTGTCTTCACTGGTTACGTCATACCGAAATCCTAGCCCGCCATCATCGGCTCATTATGCAGATGATGACGAAATTAGGAGAATCACAGATGCGTATGACAATGTGGCAGTGAATGTGCAGTCTACAGTGACAGATGGTGTTCATGGTTGTTAGAAATGAGGTTGTTCTTGTCGTCGTGTGGAAGATCTTCTGTTCATCTCGATGTAGTTATGGTGCCGAGATGCTGCAACGTGGGGACGAGGGATCTCTGATCGCAGGAGGTGAAGGTGATGAGAGTAGTGCAGTAGGTCCATCCAACGTTGTTCGATGAGGCTCAGGTGGCGGTTCCGAGAGAGAGTTAACAAGACTAGTGAACTGAGCATTCTCATGGTAAGTGGTGTGAGAGAGGGTCGGCAATGAGCTTGTATGATGTTTTCTGGATTCTTTCCAGTATTTCCTCTTGTTTGGTGGTTAGGGACGAAGACCAGGTAAGGGGGAAGGTGTAGGCGAGTTTGAATGGCGTGAATCTTTGTTTCATTTTTGGTTTATCTTCTGCCGCCCAAAAGGTTTGATGACTTCGTTGATGATAATGTAATTACTTATCTGTACAATACGAGGAGGGAGTCCAACACTCGTATGGACTCAACTGAACGCTCTTTACTATCATACAACTTTTTAAACTTCTACATGCTGTCCACATTCACCATTGCATCACTTAGCCAATTCCAGAAACACATATCCCCCAAATCCTTACCTAGGTAACTAGTTCCTTTTTTTTTATCATCATGCTCTGTTCTCTGGTCGTTCTGCCATTGCATTTTACCGATAACTGACCTCTTCCCATAAAACTGACTTTAAAAACTTAAAGGGTGTAATTAGATCATCACTTACTCTTCTCTCTTCCATGGTGGACAAATTAACAGTCTGTAGCCTTAGTTCTTAATTCCAGTACCAACTTTGTTGCTTTCCTTTAGAATCTTTTTTTAGCTACATCTTTGTGCGGTAGACCGCCTTGAGCAGCATATTCTAGCTTCGGTTTGTTGAATGTTGTTGAGTGTCGTGTTTAAACACTTGCTGATCCATGTACTCACATGTTATTCTCATATTTACCCATAGGCAATTCGTCTCCTTGAAGCATAGCCCCCGCGAGAGATTAGTTACAATGATGACTCATTCGGTCTCACACCGATCCCTGTACTTCATTTCCTGTTAGTAAATAATCATGTTGTTTTTCCCCACTGTGTCCCATCCTCATTACTTTGCATTTTACTTGGCGTTTGGATTGCATCAACCATGTCTCAGACCAACTTTGGATTTGGTTGAGGTCCCCCTTGTGAGCTGATGCAATCCTCATCATTATGTAATCTCATGACTTTGGCATCAACACGAAGCATGTTTAGGTAAGGGGTCACCTAATCTGGCATGTCATTTACACAAAGCAAGAACAGCAGTGGTCCCATGACTGAACCCCTGAGGCACGCCACTACCATTCTGTCTTTGTGTCCTTCCATTGTGGTGATCTTCTGTCTTTCGAAGGAGCCTGCCAGAAGATCCAGCCTCCTGTATGGAATGGTGTTACATCCTTTGTTGTGGCAGTCTAGATAGAAAAACAATCTATCCCTAGTTGTGTCTTTCGTCTAACAAGGAGCTAACGCTACATTAAGAATCGTAGAGATTTGTCGTGTGTGACCTCCCTTCCTTGAACCCATGTTGCCTCAAGCTTCGTTTCTTCTTTGCAAGGCGTCATTCATTTGCTTTATGAATAATTATCTTTTCCATCTTTCATAGACCTTGCTTGTCAGGGAGACTTACAGGGCATATTTTACAATCTCTGCTCTTAATGCATTGCCTTCATCTATTCCTCGAGCACCACCACTTCCTCCCACTGTAACATACTGACCTATATTTCTAGTGGCCCGTCAGGTGTGCGAGGCACACTTCAGCACGAATGAAGAGGTTTGATCAGACTCATAAGCATTATATGGGTCAAGGCATTTGAATACCATGGTTATATCTTCTCTAACGTCTCATATATTCCTAGGCCTCTTCCCCGTCCCATGTCACTGGTGTTGAGGATATAGTCTCATCCACTGTGATAACATTTGTGAACCTGTTATTCAGTTCATGAAATGTCCTCACATCATTATCAACAACTCTTCCCTCTGAATCCTTTAAATCTGATTACATTCTCTTTTAATTATAAATTCACTCCCGCTAAATCTTTTTGGAAAAGTTTTGCATTTTTCTTTTGTCTCGTCCACAATGTTCTTTTCAAAGTTTCTCTTTTCATCTCTCCTTATCTTCCTAAACTCAATTCCCGCCCCTCGTATGTCTTACAAGTGATGGCTGGCAACTGTGATGTCTGTGTCTTTTCTATGCTACATCTTTAATATCTTCTGATTACTGAGATCTTTTATATAGGACCATTTCTCTCTCCTTTTTATTTTTCTTTCCCCTTTAGCATCCAGTGCTTTCCACATTCTAACATCGTAGATTTCGCAGAACTTTCCATATCAGTGGCTTGTAGTGCTGCCACAGAACTCGCCGTTCTCTGTTCATGATCTCGAAGAAATGATTCATCTCTTTGTAATCATGACGAGTGTAGTTCCTATTTAGATCTAGTTTCTTCTCTATTCTCTTTTTAACTTCTTAGTCGCAATCAAGTCCCTCACGACCCCTTTCTCCAGTTGGTATATCATCATTAGTGTTTTACCACTTCCTCGTGACTATGTGTGAAGACGAGGTCTGGTGTGACGATGTTATAAATTCCTCTGTCTCTCATGTTATCACTGAGGTACAGGATATCTTCCTGTGTACATCCGAGAACCTTGTGTCTCCACGACGGTGTACTTCCATGGAAATTAGAATCCTCCAGTGTATCTCCCCCGTAGCAGGAATCCCCGATCATCAGTATCTTATCTTCTCTAAGGAGTGAGTGTCTAAAAGACTTCCTTCAGCATCTTGATTATTCCTTTGTTATTTTCAAAACAGAACTGCTCTGTGTCATTACGCTTCCTTAAAGGTTTGCAAATCAACAGTACTACTTTGCGTGTATTTCCTGCTGCATATCTTCCTCGTGTATACTGTTCGAATGTGTTTGTCATTGACATTTCCTTCTCCTCCTCCCCGGAATTCAGTGTCATCTCTTACCAAGAGGGTAAGTCCCCCTTTACCATCATCAGTTGTATCCCTCCTTGCTGCTGTGTACCCCTCTGGCCAGGTTAGTCCATAATATTCCAGGATTGCTTTCCCTGATGCGGTCCATGAACTCCAGCTCTCTCTCCGTCCACTCACCAGTCCCTCCACATAACTACAAGTTATCTTTCACGTGAGGCCAGAGCCACCTCGCAGTCTTCAACTCCCTTGAGTTAGCGTTTTGGAGGACTGCATCGGCCTTTGGCTTAATTGATCCCTCCCTATCTTTTGGCCTCCGGACTCTTATTCGTCTCTCTCTTCCTCTCTCTCCCTCTTGCTCTACTCTTGGCCGGTGACACAAGAGGAACGCTCCTCTGTCCTGCTCGTTTCTGTCATGTTTCCTTCGGCCGTCATCAGCACCTGCCTCACACTTTCCATGTAACCAGAAGTGACCTCTCTGGTCGTCCCTATCTCCCTCGCCTGGACAGAGCGATTCTCTCGGCTTCTTTCACCTTCATCAAAAATGCAGTCAGCAAATCCATCGCATCCAATAACATTTTTTTTTTTTACTTCCTCTTCCCTCGCTGTTCTTAAACTCTGTTCGAGAGATGTTCTTCATCCAAACCGAAGACCATCATAGACCTATATCTACCAGCCTCGCCCTGAGCTATCCTACACTTTGATGTGTGTATAGTGACCTATCTGTACACAACAGGGAGGGAGTTCTACACTCGTGAGGCCCCAACACTTGAGCCTTCATACACACATTTTATACTATTGTAAATCTCTTCAAACTTCTTTATGTTGTCTACATGCACGATATCATTCCTTAGTTCATTTCATTCATCCATCACTGCTCCTACAGTACAAAAATACTCCTTTACATCTTTTCTAACATATTTCTTGTTTTCATTTCATATCATGTCCTTCAGTTGCTCTATTTCTGCGTCATTCGAACAAATGTTCGTTATGTATGTCACGAAACTTAAGGCCTCCGGCCTATCTCTGTGACTCATCTCTCTTAATTCCGGCACCCATCTTTGTCGCCCTCCTCTGGACCTTCTCTATCAGCTCTTTGTGCTTCTTTAGCTGCGGTGACCCAACCTGAGAAGCATGTTCTACTTTTGGCCGTATGTAGGATGTGACACCGGGAGGGGCTAGGTGAGGGGAGGGAAGGGTTGAGGCGGAAGGGAAGGTTTGGGGCGGGTAGTGGGGGCAGCATCTGGGGAGTGAATGGGGGAAGACGGGAGTGTTGGGGAGGAAGTATATGGACACAGCATGTGAGGAAGGGTGCTCACACGTATACCATATGTACCTTATAACTCTTTTCAATCCAAAAGCTTCGCCTCCCCTTGTCCAACCCCTTCCTATTCTTTCTAACCATCTTATGAAAAAAAAAAATAATTGTAGTGAGAGGTTGGGGAGGGTGGTGGGGCTACGTGTGGGGAGGGGTTAAGGATGTTTGGTGGGGAGGATCTGTGCAGAAGCATGTAGGGAAGGGTTGGGGAAGGGCTAGGGAGGGCTGGTGGGGCAGGATGTGAGGAAGAGTTGGGGAATGGGGAAGGGCTAGGGAGGGCTGGTGGGGCAGGATGTGGGGAAGAGTTGGGGAAGGGTTGGGGAAGGTGGTGGGGCACCATATGGTGAGGGTGTTGGGGATAGGTGGTGGGGCAGTATGCGGGGCAGAGCTGGGGAAGAATGGGAGCTGGTGAGGACGGGTGTTGAGGAATAAGGGGAAGTGGGGTGGGTGGGGACTGGTGGTGGCGAAGGAAGGGAGCTGGTAGTGGTGGGTGGGGACAGGTGTTGGGGAAGGAGGAGAGCTGGTGGTGGATGGGGACGTGTGTTGGCGAAGGAGGGGAGCTGGTGGTGGGTGGGGACGTGTGTTGGCGAAGGAGGGCGGGTGTTGGCGAAGGAGGGGAGCTGGTGGTGGGTGGGGACGTGTGTTGGCGAAAGAGGGGAGCTGGTGGTGGTGGTTGGGGACGGGTATTGGGGAAGGAGGGCAGCTGGTTGGAGACGGGTGTTGGGGAAGGAGGGCAGCTGGTTGGGGCCGGGTGTTGGGGCAGACAGTGTGTGTGGTGGGATTGAGAACGTCCCAATTAAGGACCTGTGTCACTTGTCCAATTACTGTACACTGCTGTGATTGTCTCTTCGCTCATCCCAGACAGCCAGCCAGCCAGACCTCGGCAGTTTTCCCGGGCTGTGGTGTTGGCAGGATCGGTGGTGGCAGGGCCCGGGCTGCGGTGTTGGTAGGGTCGGTGGTGGCAGGGCCCGGGCTGTGGTGTTGGTAGGGTCGGTGGTGGCAGAGCCCGGGCTGTGGTGTTGGCAGGGTCGGTGGTGGCAGGGCCCGGGCTGTGGTGTTGGTAGGGTCGGTGGTGGCAGGGCCCGGGCTGTGGTGTTGAAGGGTCGGTGGTGGCAGAGCCCGGGCTGTGGTGTTGGCAGGGTCGGTGGTGGCAGGGCCCGGGCTGTGGTGTTGGCAGGGTCGGTTGTGGCAGGGCCCCGGGCTGTGGTGTTGGCAGGGTCGGTGGTGGCAGGGCCCGGGCTGCGGTGTTGGTAGGGTCGGTGGTGGCAGGGCCCGGGCTGTGGTGTTGTAGGGTCGGTGGTGGCAGGGCCCGGGCTGTGGTGTTGGTAGGGTCGGTGGTGGCAGAGCCCGGGCTGTGGTGTTGGCAGGGTCGGTGGTGGCAGGGCCCGGGCTGTGGTGTTGGCAGGGTCGGTGGTGGCAGGGCCCCGGGCTGTGGTGTTGGCAGGGTCGGTGGTGGCAGGGCCCCGGGCTGCGGTGTTGGCAGGGTCGGTGGTGGCAGGGCCCGGGCTGTGGTGTTGGCAGGGTCGGTGGTGGCAGGGTCGGTGGTGGCAGAGCCCTGGCTGTGGTGTTGGCAGGGGTCGGTGGTGGCAGGACCCCGGGCTGTGGTGTTGGCAGGGTCGGAAGTGGTAGAGTCAGAGATGTGGCTGTGCTACTAACAGCAGTTAGGGTGAAGTGGTGGTGGTGGTAGTAGTAGTAGTGGTAGTGGTGGTAGGTGGTGGTAGTGGCAGCAGTAGTGGTAGTGGTGGTAGGTGGTGTTAGTGGTGGTGGTAGTAGGTGGTGGGAGTGGCAGCAGTAGTGGTAGTAGTGGTGGTAGTGGTAGCGGCAGCAGTAGTAGTGGTGGTAGGTGGTGGTAGGTAGTGGCAGCGGTGACAGTGGCAGTACTAGTGGTAGTGGGCAGTACTAGTGGTAGTGGGTGGTGGTAGACGGGTTAGTGGCAAGGCAACACATCTCAAAATACCAACCCCCCCCAAAAAAAAAAAACCCCACCACTTATCACACTTCACCCACTTAGATTCACACGCGAGCACACAAACATGCACGAACACACACACACACTCACAAACCTCAGTTGTCAACAGCGTGTTGGCCAACACATCATGACGTCATGGATCATAATCCCGCCCTTTACTTCATTAAATTTTCCTAATGGTCTAAGAACACAACACTAGTGAACCAGATGGACAAGTGGCCAAGGTCTTAGCTTTAGTACTGAGAATGCTAAGATAACAATATCTTTATCTATATCTGTATCTATATCTATGCAAGATTATCTTTTTATTCTTACTGTGGGATATCATAGTGACAACACAAGTGGTCATCTATAGTGGTCCCAAAGATTGTGGTGTGTGGGTCCCAAAGATTGTGGTGTGTGGGTCACAAAGATTGTGGTGTGTGGGTCACAAAGATTGTGGTGTGTGGGTCACAAAGATTGTGGTGTGTGGGTCCCAAAGATTGTGGTGTGTGGGTCCCAAAGATTGTGGTGTGTGGGTCACAAAGATTGTGGTGTGTGGGTCCCAAAGATTGTGGTGTGTGGGTCACAAAGATTGTGGTGTGTGGGTCCCAAGATTGTGGTGTGTGGGTCACAAAGATTGTGGTGTGTGGGTCACAAAGATTGTGGTGTGTGGGTCCCAAAGATTGTGGTGTGTGGGTCCCAAAGATTGTGGTGTGTGGGTCCCAGGATTGTGGTGTGTGGGTCACAAAGATTGAGGTGTGTGGGTCCCAAAGATTGTGGTGTGTGGGTCACAAAGATTGTGGTGTGTGGGTCCCAAGATTGTGGTGTGTGGGTCCCAAAGATTGTGGTGTGTGGGTCCCAAAGATTGTGGTGCGACAGCCACAAACAAACATATGTGGCTTGTTTTGGGTCAACTTTGTTTGGGAAGGTGTCGAATTGAGCCCAGAGAGAGAGAGAGAGAGAGAGAGAGAGAGAGAGAGAGAGAGAGAGAGAGAGAGAGAGAGAGAGAGAGAGAGAGAGAGAGAGCATATCTACAAGGAAATTTTGCCGCGAGTGAGAGGGGGTTAACGCGTAGTGCTCACCGCATATTGCTATTCTGCGCTTGCCATGCCATCTTAGATTCGTGTGTGTAACACAGGTTCCAACACTTGGCCAGGGGGGTTATCATACGTCATGTTCTCTTGGTCAAAGATAATTGGAAAAGTCTTTTAAAAACATCTCACTAAGACTCGAAAATATCTTGTTTGGTGTCTATAGTCTTACAGTGTTGAACGTTTTTCTTTATAATTCAATTTATTGATGGTGAAGACATGAATAGATCATGACATATCTGTCTCATCTTTCCAATCTACATCACTCCAATTCTTTCAGTGTTTCATTAAGCTCCTAACATTCAGTTTTCTGAAGTTCCTTACATCAGGTCCTGCCTCTTCATGAACTTCAGTTTATGAATGATAAAACATACAGTAAAACATTATTCATTTTCCCATCTTGAATACACATTCGACATTAGCAATCTCAAACTTTTCATCTCTCCTTGTGAAAGTTCCTACTATCACACCGCTCATTATCTGACTCATTAATGCAAATTTTCTAATATTTTCAAGCAATTTTCTTCACATTAGTCTCTTCTGTTGGCTTGCTATATGTATCTTACTGTTATAATCATAACTGTTCCGTGATACAGTTATGTATATTTAATTACTCCTTCATTATCATCAGCTTTTAATCCAACTGTATATAAGATTCAGATCTTCACGTCTTCTGTTCCTATATCTTTGGCCAACAGTAAATTCCATTTTCAGAACATCTTTTCATATTTATCTCTCACTTATCTGCCTTTTCCTGATATCATTATCATAACTAAATTATCCCCTTTACTCGTAGCACAGAGATTAAAGATTACTAGACTTGATTCCATTTTTCAGTGTCCTATTTTTCATTAATTTTCATTATTTTTCATTAGTTAAGATACTTGATCGCTGTTTCCCGCGCAGCGAGATAGCGCCAGGAAACAGAGAAAGAATGGCCCATCCATTCGTATACACTTATATATACATAAACGCCCATACACGTACATATACATACATGTGTATCAACATAAACACATATACACAAGTATACATACACACACAAACTATACATATATACACATATACACAAATATACAAACACACACACAGACTATACATATATATATACACATATACATAGATATACACACACACACACACACAGACTATACATATATATACACATGTACATATTCATACTTGCTTGCCTTCATCCATCCCTATTTTGTTTTTGAAAAAAACTTCTTGGTACATTTTATCTTGTCGTCATTTCTCTCTTGTTTCCATGCTTTTATTGATCCCGTCATTTACTTTATTGAATCCCTTATTGCACTGATTCCATCCTTCTTTCTTGCGCTTATACACCTTGCAAGAAACACAGGACGCTTCCAGTCTGTGTGGTAGATTGGTCCACGAATGCCGGCCCGCCCCCCCTCTATCACCTACCCTCGCCCTATATTCATACTTTATCGATCCAACAAGATATTTTTTTTTCCTTTATTCTCTATCTACCCCTGAGGGCTGCTTGGATCATACGAACCAGAGATAAATGAAGTCACCAACATGTTTAACGCCCTCCCGTTTTCTTCCTTCCCAGGACTGAGGGGGCGGTGGTGTGGGTGGTGTGAGGGGTGGTGGGTGGTGTGGGTGGTGTGGGTGGGTGGTGTGGGTGGTGTGAGGGGTGGTGGGTGGTGTGGGTGGTGTGGGTGGTGTGGGTGGTGGGTGGTGTGGGTGGTGTGGGTGGTGTGGGTGGGTGGTGTGTGGTGTGGGTGGTGTGGGTGGTGTGGGTGGTGGGTGGTGTGGGTGGTGTGGGTGGTGGGTGGTGTGGGTGGTGTGGGTGGTGTGGGTGGTGGGTGGTGTGGGTGGTGTGGGTGGGTGGTGTGGGTGGTGGTAGAGAGGAGTCGGGTTCGTCATGAGCCATCGTGATGTGTCATGGAGGCAACGCAGGAGATGTGGTCGACGGACTACCCCACCGCAGGCTATGACGTGGTGACGTGTGACGTGGTGACGTGTGACGTGTGAAGGGGTGACGTGTGACGTGGTGACGTGTGAAGGGGTGACGTGTGACGTGGTGACGCTTGATGACACTTGTACTACTGCTGTAGCCAGTGTAAGCACTACTACTACTACTACTACTACTACTACCACTCTACCACTACTCTTATTGCTACTACTACTACTAATACTACCACTACTATTATTGCTACTACTACTACTACTACTATCTCTACTATCATTGCTACTACTACTACTACTACTACCACTCTACCACTACTCTTATTGCTACTACTACTACTAATACTACCACTACTATTATTGCTACTACTACTACTACTACTATCTCTACTATCATTGCTACTACTACTACTACTACTACTGCATGAGTTAATGATCTTATTCCCACCAATCCGGTTTCTGATAATGTCACCACAGCCTCCACTTCACCTACTCCACCTTCCGGATATCTGGTCATCCTTAATGGACGCCTTGTTTCCAGGTCCTGCCTCGCTGGGGGCGCGCCCCGCCCCCCCGGGAGTGACACAAGGACCACCACCACCACTGGGAGGTCAGGTCATCGGGGCGACCTGCCCCCTGCCCTCCTCCGTCCGTCCAGAGGTCAACGATCGTTACTCAGTCATGCTGGGTCCGATGTGATTCAAACTTGGCACAGTGATGACGAGGGGGTTTAGAGTCCATAAGAAGATGGTTCTTATCTCCACATCCAGGGAAATATGGCTAGCTGGCTGGCTGGCTGGCTGGCTGGTTGGCTGACTGGCTGGCTGGTTGACTGGCTGGCTGGGTGGCTGGCTGGCTAGCTGGCTGGGTGGCTGGGTGGCTGGCTGGTTGGCTGGCTTGCTGGCTGGTTGGCTGGCTAGCTGGCTGGGTGGCTGGCTAGCTGGCTGGGTGGCTGGCTGGCTGGCTGGCTGGTTGACTGGCTGGCTGGTTGGCTGAGGGACCCGCTATCTGCCTCAATGCTCCTTCTTCCAATACAGGATCATGTAAACACAAGAAGGACACTGACTCCTACTATGGAGTTCGGTGGAGGCGAATAGCGATCATCTTTTGTCGTTGAACCTGTATAACGCATGTATTTGTCGTTGAACCTGTATAACGTATGTATTTGTCGTTGAACCTGTATAACGTATGTATTTGTCGTTGAACCTGTATAACGTATGTATTTGTCGTTGAACCTGTATAACGTATGTATTTGTCGTTGAACCTGTATAACGTATTTGTCGTTGAACCTGTATGACGTATGTACGTTATCTCAGCATCATTACATGTTTCTTAATTATTCTCAGACGAATTATATGTACACTCGGTGGAAATGCAAAAACATCGGAACCTTATGAAAATAAATAATGGGTTTATCTTTTTTTCAGCCTTTTCCCCTACGTTCGCTGTCGCGCAGATGAGGTGTACTGTCGCACAGATGACGGAAGCGGAGGTGTACTGTCGCACACATGACGGTAGCTGAGGTGTACTGTCGCACAGGTGACGGGAGCTGAGGTGTACTGTCGCACATATGACGGGAGCTGAGGTGTACTGTCGCACACATGACGGTAGCTGAGGTGTACTGTCGCACAGGTGACGGGAGCTGAGGTGTACTGTCGCACATATGACGGGAGCTGAGGTGTACTGTCGCACAGATGACGGTAGCTGAGGTGTACTGTCGCACAGATGACGGTAGCTGAGGTGTACTGTCGCACAGATGACGGGAGCTGAGGTGTACTGTCGCACATATGACGGGAGCTGAGGTGTACTGTCGCACAGATGACGGTAGCTGAGGTGTACTGTCGCACAGATGACGGTAGCTGAGGTATACTGTCGCACAGATGACAGAAGCTGAGGTGAACTGTCGCACAGATGACGGAAGCTGAGGTGAACTGTCGCACAGATGACCGTCTCCTGTCGCACCAGCTACTGAGGGGTTATCAACTCCCTTTCCTCAGCTAGTGGAGTGGCTGAGGTGGCTGAGAAAGAGCAACTTAACATACTGCCTCAGCCAGCGACCTCGACCAGCTGAACAGACGGCAACAGCGCCCTCTACCACACGACAGAGAGCGCCATCTACCACACGACAGAGAGCGCCATCTACCACACGACAGAGAGCGCCATCTACCACACGACAGAGAGCGCCATCTACCACACGACAGAGAGCGCCATCTACCACACGACAGAGAGCAATCTACCAGAAGAGAGAGAACGACATCTACCATAGGACAGAGAGAGCAATCTACCAGAGGACAGAGAGTGTAGTCTACCAGACGACCAAGAGTGTAGTCTACCAGACGACCAAGAGTGTAGTCTACCAGACGACCGAGAGTGTAGTCTACCAGACGACCGAGAGTGTAGTCTACCAGACGACCGAGAGTGTAGTCTACCAGACGACCGAGAGTGTAGTCTACCAGACGACCGAGAGTGTAGTCTACCAGACGACCGAGAGTGTAGTCTACCAGACGACCGAGAGTGTAGTCTACCAGACGACCGAGAGTGTAGTCTACCAGACGACCGAGAGTGTAGTCTACCAGACGACCGAGAGTGTAGTCTACCAGACGACCGAGAGTGTAGTCTACCAGACGACCGAGAGTGTAGTCTACCAGACGACCGAGAG
>NC_092275.1:5905402-5912902 GCF_036320965.1 Panulirus ornatus | reverse complement strand
TGCCGAAATGACGGGTGAACTCATCCATGTACTCACCCGTTACTCGTGGGGTTCCCCAGGGATCCATCATGGGGTCTAGACTTTTCATCATCATTGATATTATTGATATTAATGCACGTCTGAATGACTCAGTTTCCAGATTTGGCATTTGAGACAATGATCGGCAATGCTATGCTAACCAAAGATGGGCTAAGATTATGAGAGGATCCAAATGCATTAACTAAAGGGTCTAGAAAATGGCAAATGCCATTTAACGCCCATGACCGTGAGCTGTTGCAGGTAGGACACCTCAGCGAGATATTCAGTCATGAGCTGGTGGGGCCACGGGACAGAGGCGACCTTCTAGTGTGAGGGACTTATGTAAAGTCTCACTATCTCCAATAACATTTAACTTCTCCCAACATTGCAACGAAGCCGCTAAGAAATCCAAGAGGATGTTAGGATTTATCAACAGAAGCTTTACGTAGAAGAGGGAGAGTATGATACTGCCACCCCTATATAAGGCTGGTTAGACCCCACCTCGAATATGCAGTGCAAGTCTCTCACCCCACACACACACACACCTTAAGTAAGGATATTCTTAAACTGGTAGCTGTTAAATTGATTCCTTCCTTCTGTTACAAACCACATGAGGATAGACTGCGAGAACTGAATTTGTTCTCTCTAAGTACGATGCGGCTCCGAGGCACGTTAGTAAAATGTCTCACCATACAACAATCGTTTAACAACGTCGATACTGAATACTTCTTTGCGGTCGTGCCATTGCTACCAACGAGAGAAAATGGACTAAGACATAAAGGTCACCGAATTGATTTGGATTGCACGACATGTTTCTTCACCAGCATGATTGACCCGTGGAGTAAGTGCCATGGAATGGCGTTCAGATCAACATTTAATACCTTCAACATTAGGATTAATCATCACCTGTCACTCTACCATTTTGATCAGTCATCACAACGTAGTGGGATAACAAGCTGTGCCTCTCAACCACTGATCTCGCCCTAACCATGCTGTAATGACGTACCAACAATGATTACCTCGTGTCGCCTGCTTTAAGGGAGCAAGATGGAATGGTTCCATCATCCTTCGTCATCATGAGTGATACAGACATGGTAAGCCGCGAGGCTGGAGCCTCATAGTTGACCCTTAATACATCTTTATAAACAAGAAGTGAAGGGATGCATGTCTTTGGTGATGGGACGAATGAAATAGTCACTTTCATTCTACCTTCTTGACTTCCCGGTTAAAAAAATTTTACCTTCAGGCATATCCATCCTGCAAAGTATTTTTTCGATGTCTCCCGGCCGGCAAGCTGGCGGAGGGAGTGGCGGGAGGGGAGACACCCTGTGCTGTGCTCCTCGTCCACTGCTTTTAAGGGAACGGCATCTTTTCCAGCAATGGTGAGACCAGATCACCTCGCTCGGGACTCCAGACTGTTGTAGTCTTTGTACCTATGTAATACCCATCCACCAGCAAGGTTCCTCTCCTCCTCTCCTTCCCTCCCATCTTGGCCAATGCTACTCCCTCTCTCCTTCCTTCCCTCCCTCCGTCCCTCCATCGCCCCTCAAGACAACGTCTCCTCATCTCCCAGGAGCGTCGCTTCCCTGCTTTCCCCCCTCCTCCTCCTCCTCCTCGTCCCACCCCAGAAGCACACATACACACACACTCTCCCCCTTCTCCTGTTCCTGCACCCCCTTAGAACAAAGTCACGTCTCCTCCTCCCTCTCTCTCTCCCTCTCCCAGCAACCCGTCCAGACGGGCGGGCAACATGACCCTGGCGACATCTGCAACTTGCAACTGGCCGAGTCTGGCCCGACGCTGCAGGCGACGTGGGGACACGAGGACGTCTTTGTCGTCGTGTCACTCGTCCGCGTCACTAGCTCCCCGCCCCTCCCTCTGATGACCCTCCCACCCACTCCAGCCAGCCGGGCACGTCCCTCCCGCCCCCCAACTCCACACACACACACACACGCACACAGTCCAAGACCTACGATACATCACTGTAACACCTGCGAACTCCTGGCGACGACGAAAACTATATAAACGACGCCATTCTGGTCCTCCCTTTTACATCTGAGGTTCGCTAGGGCCTCTCCTCTGCCCCTCTGAGGCGATGATAGACCATCCGATACAGCGGGCCAACACTAGGGTTCCCTAACCCATCACCTACCTACCTCCTCCTCCTTCCCCCACCACTTCCCTTCTCGCTATCGCTCCAAGCTCGGTACAGACGGAGGAAGGGAGTCCCCCCAGGGGACACACATGATCACAACACGTGTATTGCTTGGGGTTAATGGTCTTTACGCCACACACACACACACACACACACACACACACACACACGGGGGCGCCCTGGCGTATGATACACGAGCACCCTCCCGAAGTATGAGGCTCGGGTGAGGCTTAGAACTCACGTACAACGGGTATGGTTTGGGAGCCACGAGAAAAAGAGAAATAGCTTTACGTGCCAAGATGTGAATGAGTAACTATACCAGTCCTTGAACGCAGTGAAGCCATGACTGATACGCCACATACCACAAGCATCTCTCCTACAGGCAAGGCAAGACTACACGGAGTTGTACGTTGTAAGGTAAGCCACGGGTGTGGCAAGAGTGATTCAGTGACGTCACTTCTGATAACCAGGTTTACGTCATTGTCTCTGCTGACGTCACTAATGCCGATTCAGCTGTCATGTTCTGACGGATTAATTAATCCCTTGACAACATGATAATCATCCTCTGATTAAAAGGATTACACACAAGGATTAAACCACCATATAGTCCTAGATATAGCTATATGCTATGGTCAGAAAGCACAGACATATAGGAAGTATTGAAAAGTGTATATTGTAGTCAAGTGTATATAGAAGATTTATATCCCATCATTGCTTAGCTGGAAATTGCGTATGATAATTGCGTATAATAATTGCTATTGGTATTGTTGATGATGGTCCTACACAATGGTTTTTGCTGTCAATGGTTAATTAATTGGTTTATCTTGTTAATATAGATAGTTATTGGCATAAATGTAGTCCTGAGCCACTAACATTGTGGTTATCTGGTAATGGTGTGGACTGGCAGTGGTGGGGGTTCATCCATCCCTCTCTCTCCCTCTTTCCCGTCCTCTCCATCTATATGTCTCCCTTTCTCTCTATCTCTCCTCCCTCTCTCCCTCTTCATCTGTACTTCTTCCTTTCACTATCCCCCTTCCTCTCTCTCTTTCCCTCCCTCCCTCCCTCTTCATCTTTATTTCTCCCTCTCTCTATTTCTCCTCCCTCTCTCCCTCCCTCCCTCTTCATCTATACTGCTCCTTCTCTCTATCTCTCCCTCTCTCCCTATTCATCTATACTTCTCCCTCTCTATCTCCCCTTCCCTCCATATCAAACTCTTCATGTTCTCTTTTCTCTCCATATCTTTTCCTCCTTCTCCTCCTCCGCTTTCTTTCCTCCATGGACCCTCCCCTTAGCGTCCGAGTCCGCCCGACTGACCTGTGCCTCCGCTTCTTCTTCTTCTTCTTGCCCACGCTCAGGTTCTGGCCGTCGTAGGTTTTGCTCATGGAATCGGACGAGTCCAAACCTGTGAGGTAAACAGAGAGAGAGAGAGATGGGGTTAGGACACGGCTGCTGGCTAGAGAGAGAGAGAGAGAGAGAGAGAGAGAGAGAGAGAGAGAGAGAGAGAGAGAGAGAGAGAGAGAGAGAGATAGGATAATAAGGACATAATCATATAAAAAACGAGTAGGCTGTTCTGTGTGTCACAAGTGGTGAGTTAAGATGAAGCATTTCTGCCCCCTGTGTCACATCTCACAGGGTGGACAATTGGCACTTAACTCTCAAAACATAGTTATCAAAACATAGTTATCAAAAATAGTTATTAAAACATAGTTATCAAAACATAGTTATCAAAACATGGTTATCAAGTTATCATCAGTTCACTGCTGGGTTATCATACATAAAATACAAGTGCCCAGTCTGCATTTCACTGCTATATCACGACACAAGTGTACACATTATCACTGCTGACCCCCTGACCACCAGTGACCCATTCTTCACTGACATTACAGATGCTAATGAAAAAAGTAATGATAGAATTTCTTATTAGAAATTACTATAGAAATGACATTTCTTTTTTTTTTGACATAGTATAGAAGTTATATTTTTCTTTCAAGGGGAAAATAAATGACTTGAATACACCATCTTCTCGATGATCCAGCCAGCTGTTCGTGGACCCGTGTTAGTCTACTGGGAGAGATACATCTGTAATTAACACCTTAATATTTTTTAGTCTAGTGTTCAGACGGACGTCTTTTGAAAGTTTGAAACTTCCTTAGCTTGAACTTCCTCAGTTTGAACTTCCTCTGTACTCATACAATTGGTGGGTCAACGCGCGTCATTACACAAGATTAACGAGAGAGATGATATATTTTTTTATATATTTTGTGAGTTACTGGGACGTTTGGAAACTGGTGGGATATATTCATGGCAGCGGGAGGTACTAAGGGGTTAAGTACCCCCCTAGTTAATGGAAGGGGGTAAATCTTTGAGCAGCAGGGAGGGAGGGGGGAGGGAAGGGGTGTATATACCCAGCTCATACAGAAGGAGGGGTAAATGGTTTGATCTGGGAATGGTGGAGGCACGGCAATGGGTGATGGAGGAAATGGTGGTGGTACGGGGAGTGGTGGAAGGGGAGGGTAGTGGTGATTGGCGGGGAGGATAGTGGTGGGGGAGGATAGTGGTGGGGGAGGATAGTGGTGGGGAGGATAGTGGTGGGGGAGGATAGCGGTGGGGGAGGATAGTGGTGGGGAGGATAGTGGTGGGAAGGATAGCGGTGGGAGAGGATAGTGGTGGGGAGGATAGTGCTGGGGGAGGGTAGTGGTGGGGAGGATAGTGGTGGGGGAGGATAGTGGTGGGGAGGATAGTGGTGGGGGAGGATAGCGGTGGGGGAGGATAGCGGTGGGGGAGGATAGTGGTGGGGAGGATAGTGGTGGGAAGGATAGCTGTGGGAGAGGATAGTGGTGGGGAGGATAGTGCTGGGGGAGGGTAGTGGTCGGGGAGGATAGTGGTGGGGAGGATAGTGGTGGGGGAGGGTAGTGGTTGGGGAGGATAGTGGTGGGGAGGATAGTGGTGGGGGAGGATAGTGGTGGGGGAGGATAGTGGTGGGGAGGATAGTGGTGGGGGAGACAGGAAGACATGTATGGGGCGATAGTTATGGAGGCACGGTAAACGCGGGGGGGAAGGGGGGTGATGGGTGATGCACAACCTGTTGTTACAGAGGAGTGGAAGGGGGAAGAGGAGGAGGAGGAGGAGGAGGGGAAGGAGGAGGAGGAGGAGGAGGAGGAAGGAAGGAAGGAAGGGGGATGGTGTGGTGGTGGTGTGAAGGTGGTGTGGTGTGGTGGTGGCGTGGTGACGGTGTGGTGGTGTGGTGGTGGTGGTGAGGCGGTGTGTTCGTGGTGGTGTGGTGGTGGTGGTGGCGTGGTGATGGTGTGGTGGTGTGGTGGTAGCGTGGTGGTGGTGAGGCGATGTGGTGGAGGTGGTGTGGTGGTGGTGTGAAGGTGGTGTAGTGTGGAGGTGGTGGTGTGGTGGTGTGGTGTGGTGGTGGTGTGGTGGTAGTGGTGGTGTGGTGGTGTGGTGGTGGTGTGTGGTGGTGGTGGTGGTGGTGGTGTGGTGTGGTGGTGGTGTGGTGGTAGTGGTGGTGTGGTGGTGTGGTGGTGGTGTGTGGTATGGTGGTGGTGGAGTGGAGGTGGTGGAGTGGTGGTGTGTGGAGGTGGTGGTGTGGTGGAGGTGGTGGCGTGGTGACGATGTGGTGGTGTGGTGGTGGTGTGGTGGTAGCGTGGTTGTGGTGAGGCGGTGTGGTGGGGTGTGGTGGTGGTGAGGCGGTATGGTGGTGGTGGAGTGGAGGTGGTGGAGTGGTGGGAGGCGGTGTGGTGTAGTGGTGGGGGGGTCGCCGTCATCTAGGCGGACGGCGCGGTACAATGGCGTGTGGTAGAGCAGGTTATGGCTGGGCAGCGCTGCTGGAGGGTCGTTCATGCCACATCCCCGACCGCGTCGCCGGCAGGAATGGTGTCCCCGGCCGCCCCTGGGGACGACCCCCTGATGGCTGCCTCACACGCTTTGTGGGGCAGTTGGTTCTTTAGAACGTACTTCTGCGGTCATTTATACTGTAAAACTTTAAACTACACCTTCTTGAGGGCGAGGGGAGAGGAAGGGGGGGAAGGGGGAGGTGTTGTTGTGAAGGGGGAAGGGGAGAGGAGGAGGGGGAAAGGGGGTATGTTGTTGTGAAGGGGAAAGGGGAAGAGGAGGGGGTTTTGAGAAGAGGAGGAGGGGGAAGGGGGGTGTTGTTGTGAAGGGGGAAGGGGGAGAGGAGGAGGGGGAAGGGAGGATGTTGTTGAGAAGGGGAAAGGGGAAGAGGAGGGGGTTTTGAGAAGAGGAGGAGGGGGAAGGGGGGGTGTTGTTGTGAAGGGAAAAGGGGAAGAAGAGGGGGTGTTGGGAAGAGGAGGGGGGAAGGGGGGATGCTGTTGTGAAGGGGAAACGGGAAGAGGAAGGGGTTTTGGGAAGAGGAGGAGGGGGAAGGACGGTGTTGTTGTGAAGGGGAAAGGGGGAGAAGAGGGGGGTGTTGGGAAGGGTAAGGGTGAGAGGAGGGGGGGGGGAAAGGAGGGGGTCTCGATACCCAAATGGCAGAAGAGAGGGGGATGGGGGTTAAGGGGGGAGGGGATTAAGGGGGGAGGGGGCGATAGGTGTGCCTAAGAGATATCAACGAATTGCTTAAGGTGAGGGGAAGAAGGGAGGGGAGGGGGCAGAGCAGTAGGTGCCAGGGGAGGGTTGGAAGGGGGAAAGGGTAGGGGGAGCAGAAAGATGGAGGGAGGGAGGGAGGTGCTGGAGGGAGGGGAGGGGAGGGGGGATGGGAGAGGGGGAGGGGGAGGGGAGGGGAGGAACACAGACATCGCCAAGATGAACAAGAACAACATGGCGGCGTCAGAACATTACCCCCCCCCCCCACACACGTAGACACTGAGGGTCTCCCCCTACACTGGGGGGGGGGGCACTCATGACCTCCACACCATGACCTCATGACCTCCACACCATGACCTCATGACCAGAGGACCTCCACACCATGACCTCATGACCTCCACACCATGACCTCATGACCAGAGGACCTCCACACCATGACCTCATGACCAGAGGACCTCCACACCATGACCTCATGACCAGAGGACCTCCACACCATGATCTCATGACCAGAGGACCTCCACACCATGACCTCATGACCAGAGGACCTCCACACCATGACCTCATGACCAGAGGACCTCCACACCATGACCTCATGACCAGAGGACCTCCACACCATGACCTCATGACCTCCACACCATGACCTCATGACCAGAGGACCACCACACCATGACCTCATGACCAGAGGGCCTCCATATCATGCACTCATGACCAGAGGACCTCCACACCATGACCTCATGACCAGAGGACCTCCACACCATGACCTCATGACCAGAGGA
>NC_092275.1:5887902-5897902 GCF_036320965.1 Panulirus ornatus | reverse complement strand
AAAAATGTGACGTTGAAGAGGCTCAACCTAATGTGAAATATTGAACGACCTTTGAACTCTCTGAGATGGCAGAGTTGAACTCCAACTTATGTGTAGAAATGTGTTCAACATACGTCATCATACGGGAACATTATGTCTCATCAACATTGGTTGAATTGACATGGATTAGTGTCCCCCCCTCCTCCCCCTTACCCCCCCCCCCAAGAAAATGTAATTTGGGTAACCTTTGACCTCTATCTACGAAAGGGTAGGAATGGTCAGGTCACACATTTGGCGTTGGTTATCAAATGGGGTATAGGGAAGAAAAAAAAATTGGTCAAATGCCATTAACAATTGATGAAATGTGGCTAAATCATGGACGGAAAAAAAAAGAAATTCTCGTCTGTGACCTCTGACCCTCGATAGACGACCGGAATTGACCCCAAATCATGACATCATCATGTACAATGTGTAGGGCAGATGGCGGGGGCATATGTTTCGTCTTAATTGACCCAGAGCGAAAAGAACAGCTGTTCATAATGTACATCTCCCCCTGGTTGACCTACGACCTTCCCTCCCCCCAAAAAAAATAATCTATTACAATTCCCAAATGAAACAAAGGTGGAGAGGCGTCCGAGGGTGTTGACCCAAGGGTCATGTCTACCAAGCCTCTGGTCAACAGGTCTCAAAATAAAGGATTGAAGTGGCAACACCTTCATTGTTAGGTAGAAGGAGGAGGAGGAGGAGGAGGAGGAGGAAAGAGGGAGAGCAGGAGGAGGAAGAGGGAGAGCTGGGGAGAAAGAGCAGTAGGAAAGGAAAGGAAGAGAGAGAGCAGGAGGAGGAAGAGAAGGAAGAGGAGGAAGAGGAAGAGGGGGAGGAGGAAGAGCAAGAGAAGAAGAAGAAGAAGAAGAAAAGAAGAAGAAAAGATGAAAAAGAAGAAGAAGATGGAGGAGAAGAAGAAGAAGGAGGAGAAGAAGAGGGAGAGGAGGAGGAAGAGCAAGAAGAAGAAGAAGAAGAAGAAGAAGAAGAAGAAGAAGAAGAAGCGTAGCAGGTAATACTGTGCTTTGTTCAATAGCTAAGTGAAACATATACACAAAAGAAACTTTCATGAACTACATTACGAAACACGTACGAATCATACACACAAACTGGCTTTGAATGACAGTGAATTTCATGAGGACACCTATAGTACAAAGATAATGTAATCTAGGAAAAAAGTACACCAATAATCATCTTTAAGAGAAACCAAACAAGCAATTACAAACGAATCACATTCGAACAATGACAACATCAGATTTAAGAACCCGAGAGAGACATAATCACATTATCAAACAAAGACAATATAAAGAATGAGCAATATTATACTCGTAACATATACACACGATGATCAAACACAAGAAGCATCCAAACACATTATGGCTGATATAGACCAATATAGAATGATATAGACCAATATAGAATGATATAGACCAATATAGAATGATATAGACCAATATAGAATGATATAGACCAATATAGAATGATATAGACCAATATAGAATGATATAGACCAATATAGAATGATATAGACCAATAGAGGATGATATAGACCAATAGTGGATGATATAGACCAATAGTGGATGATATAGACCAATAGTGGATGATATAGACCAATAGTGGATGATATAGACGATATACAAAAGTATAGCTCACACACAAAGTCGGGCCACAGAATAGCAGGAAGAGGTTTGCCAGATCTCTTGCCCATTCCTAGCTACTGAGGACTGCCAGATCTCTTGCCCATTCCTAGCTGCTGAGGACTAAGAGGTCTCTTGCCCATTCCTAGCTGCTGAGGATTGCAAGGTCTCTTGCCCATCCTAGCTGCTGAGGACTGCCAGGTCTCTTGCCCATTCCTAGCTGCTGAGGACTAAGAGGTCTCTTGCCCATTCCTAGCTGCTGAGGACTAAGAGGTCTCTTGCCCATTCCTAGCTACTGAGGACTGCGAGGTCTCTTGCCCATCCTAGCTGCTGAGGACTGCCAGATCTCTTGCCCATTCCTAGCTGCTGAGGAGAGAAAGAGAGATGGACTCCAGAGAAATTAAGGAAAAGCCGAGTTAAGTGCGACGGCGAAAGGGAGGACAGAACTCAGCAAGAACCGAGAGGGAGAGAGAGGGAGGAGCAGGGAGACAATAGAGGGGAAAAGTTCTTAGTTGCAAGGCCACTGGGCCTTCATTCAGGGCGTACAAAGGAAGGAAATAGAGAGAATGTCAAATCTCTTTTCATCAGAGCCGGACAATAAAGCTGGGGCGCTCCCCCGGGGGAGCGTGTCGAGTACAAGAATTAATTATCTCCTTTGCTGGCTGTTTTCCAATACACTTTCAATCATCAGATCTAACAGGTATTTATCTTGCTGGCCAACAGCTGTTAACCTTCTGAGGGGGGGGGATGGGTGACGACCCCCAGGGAGGACGAGGAGAGGAGGAGGAGGAGGAGGAGAGGGAAGAGGGCGGCGCCCCTGATGATGGGGACGTCATTCGGCTCCTCATTGTGGCTTATGTCAATAATTATACTTGTGAAGTGGGGAGTGGGAGGAAGGTGGAGGCGGAGGAGGAGGAGGAGGAGGAGAAGATTTCGAAGATGATCCTGTAGGAGTGGCAGCAGTAGGATCCCAGGGGTGCTGTGTGTGTGGAGAGGGGGAAGGACGGGGACGGTGTTGTGGTGTGTGCTGGCGTCCCTACTCCTCCTCACTCCCTCCTCCTCTTCCTTCCGCTGTCCTCTGTCTCCTCCAACAGGACGACCGCGAGAATTTTGTTATTAAACTGAGGCACCTGTGTTATCCCGTCAGCGTATGAGCATACCCCCTGGGGATTGGCTGACAGCGACAAACTCAATTACGTTCGGCCAATGGGGAAGCGGCTTTTTCCTGCAAGTAGCACTAATCGACTGATTGTATGACGGTCATTTACCTTCTTTTTATTATCCTTGGGCTCTCCCAGAGGAACTACTCCAGCCGACCGGCACAAAAGAAGCAATATCGAGTGATCTAGGGCATTACAGGGCCAGAATGGTATAGGCAGTAAGGTTTATACACTTATATTTCACCGACGGGAATTTTCCCCCTTTGGGCCGGCGGGTGTTGAGGCCGTGTGGCCCTGTAGCCTCGACCGCTCGTGACGCCTCACTCATCTCTTGCTATTTGTTACAGGAATTGAGTTGACTCCCGGATTATCCCGTCTGGTGTGAGGTTCAATTGATATTACGATGAGGGAAAGAGGAGGTCTCTCGCGGAGGAGGAGGAGGAGGAGGAGACGATGATTTTGATGATCATGGCGATAGTGAAGATGATAATAATAGCTCTGATGATAGAGGGGGGGGCGTGGGGGGGCCCTTGTGAGGGCGTGGGGGGGCTATGTCTAAATGGACGATCTCATGGTGACAGTTTTACAAGAAGGGTGGAAAGCCAGCGCGGGAGGGAAGGGGAAGGAGAGGAGGAGGAGGAGCAGGAGAGGGGGTCGTGTGAGGCGCTGGGGTTGCCGCGGGCCCTCGTAGACTGGACCACGAGCTCCGGATCGTGTCCTGATTAGGTACGCGTATGTGAGGGGGGGAGAGGGGGTCAGGGGGGGTTATGAGCGATCAGTCAAAAAGGGATTACGACTCATGAATACGACCCACAATTGATCGCGTCGGCTCTCTCTCTCTCTCTCTCTCTCTCTCTCTCTATGAGAACGTGTCGTCGCAACCACTGGAAGTCGCAACCACTGGAAGTCAAATCGCAACTGGAAAATATGAGGAGATAAACAACACAACGACCACGTCTTCCACTTGAGGAAGATACAGGATAAAGTGAGGACGACTCTCTCTCTCTCTCTCTCTCTCTCTCTCTCTCTCTCTCTCTCTCTCTCTCTCTCTCTCTCTCTCAGTGACGGAGACGACGTAAGTTGATGTCTGTCATTTCTGTACGGCCGAGGGACCGACCCCCCCCACACACCCACCTGACGCTGAGCACGACGCGCGGGGAGGGTACTGGAAGACAGGGAAGGGAGGAGGGGGGGAATGGAGACGGGGGGAGACGAGCAGTTGAGAGAGAGACGGGGGAACGAGTGGCTGAGAGAGACAGGGGGACGAGTAGCTGAGAGAGACAGGGGGAAGGGTGGCTGACGGAGACAGGGGAACGAGTGGCTGACAGAGACAGGGGGACGAGCAGCTAAGAGAGACAGGGGTAAGGGTAGCTGATGGAGACAGGGGAACGAGTAGCTGAGAGAGGCAGGGGGAAGGGTGGCTGAGGGAGACAGGGAGACGAGTAGCTGAGAGAGACACAGGGGAAGGGTGGCTGAGGGAGACAGGGGGACGAGTAGCTGAGAGAGACACAGGGGAAGGGTGGCTGAGGGAGACAGGGGGACGAGTGGCTAAAGGGCCGGACCAGCCCATCACACACACACACACACACAGGCCATTAACACGAAGGGGGTAAATGATCAGGGTCGCTGTAAATGATCAGGGTCGCTGTAAATGACCAAAAGTGGGTGTAAATGATTATGAGGGAGACAACAACGTAGGCGTAAAAGATCATCACGGGTGTAAATGAGGGAGTGTGGGTGTCACTGAGGAGAAGGAGGGAATCAACGACCTATTAAAACCAAGATCAGAAATGGGAGAAGGTGGGGAGCGCCCACCACTTCCCACTAAAGAAGATGGCTTGCGGGTTCCCCACACCCCAAGAGGACTTTAGGAAGCGGGAACCCAACCCACCCCCGCTTCGTCAGAGGAGCAAGGCGTTTCCCCCTTCCCCCCCTCTCTCCCTTACGCCCCATCTTCTAATACCCACTCCCCACTGAAGGATCCGGGAAATCCTTCCACTGCCAAAGGACCCAGACCAGAGGGTCCTGCATAGTCAGGGGAAACGTTGTGGGTCCCAAGCGGCACTCCTGCGGGATCCTAGTGGGCCCCGTCAGAGGATCCTGGGGCCCCCAAGGTCATCCACCACCAGAAGTCCTGAAGGACCAGCTGCGGACCACACCCCCTCCCCCCTTCCCCTCCCTGTTTAGTTAGGGACCCGTGGGCTCCCAGGGCCAAGAGTGGGCATGAAGTACCCCCCTAACCGGCTGGGGCCCCGCAAGGACCCTGGAGCAGCTGATGACCCGGGGCCCCCAGGATCAGTATAGGATTTGAAGAGACCCTCCTGGACGAGAAGAGGACCCGGGCTGGGTTCCTGGATGAGTTAAGGATCCGTAAGAGAGGCCCCTGGACCAGCAGTGGCCCCTGGACCAGCAGTGGCCCCTGGACCAGCAGTGGCCCCTGGACCAGCAGAGGCCCCTGTACCAGCAGTGGCCCCTGGACCAGCAGAGGCTCCTGGACCAGCAGTGGCCCCTGGACCAGCAGAGGTCCCTAGACCAGCAGAGGCCCCTGGACCAGCAGAGGCCCCTGACCAGCAGTGGTCCCTGGACCAGCAGTGGCCCCTGGGCCAGCAGAGGTCCCTAGGCCAGCAGAGGTCCCTAGACCAGCAGAGGCCCCTGGACCAGCAGTGGCCCCTGGACCAGCAGAGGCCCCTGGACCAGCAGAGGCCCCTGGACCAGCAGAGGCCCCTGGACCAGCAGTGGCCCCTGGACCAGCAGAGGCTCCTGGACCAACAGTAGCCCCTGGACCAGCAGTGGCCCCTGGACCAGTAGAGGCCCCTACACCAGCAGAGGCCCCTGGACCAGCAGAGGCTCCTGTACCAGCAGTGGCCCCTGGACCAACAGAGGCGCCTGGAACAGCAGTGGCCCCTGGACCAACAGAGACCCCTGGACCAGCAGAGGCTCCTGGACCAGTAGTGGCCCCTGGACCAGCAGTAGCCCCTGGACCAGCAGTGGCCCCTGGACCAGCAGTGGCCCCTGGACCAGCAGAGGCCCCTGGACCAGCAGAGGCCTCTGTACCAGCAGAGGCCCCTGGACCAGCAGAGGCCCCTGGACCAGCAGTGGCCCCTGGACCAGCAATGCCCCTGGACCAGCAGAGACCCCTGGACCAGTAGTGGCCCCTGGACCAGCAAAAACGTCCCAGGAGACCCCGGAGCAGCAGAGGAGCGGGCGGGGGTGGGTGGTGGACCCCTGAACCAGCAGGGGGTGGGGGGGCTACCCCCAGAGCAGCAGAGACGCGCTAATCCCCAGATGCAATAAGCCTTTTGAGACCCCCCAGAGTCAGGGGTTCCTCTCCCAAAGTAGATTAATATCTCGCGCCTTTTATCGCCCAAGGTATACATACTTTCCACAGGTTTTTCGCCAGAGGCCTCGCTATTGTAAGGTATATATACTTTCTACAAGCCTTCACCAGAGAAACCGCTGTTTCAAAGTATATATATATACTTTCTACACGTAACAACAACCCATTGTCTCAAGTTATATATACTTTATCCTGGTCCTCATCCGAGAACTTAGTTACAAAGTATGTATATTTTCAACGGGTCTCTCCCTGAGACTTGTTGAAAAGTACCGTATGTAAATTTCCTACAAGTCTTTAACAGACCAGACCATGCAACAAGGTATATATACTTTCTGCAGGTCTCTGCTTAAGTACCCACTGTCATAAGGTATGTATACTTTTCTTAAGCCTTCACCAGACGCCCTGATGTAGCAAAGTATACATAAGCCTTCACCAGACGCCCTTCTGTAGCAAAGTATACATAAGCCTTCACCAGACGCCCTGCTGTAGCAAAGTATATATACATAAACCTTCACCAGACGCCCTGCTGTAGCAAAGTATACATAAGCCTTTACCAAATGCCCTTCTGTAGCAAAGTATACATAAGCCTTCACCAGACGCCCTGCTGTAGCAAAGTATACATAAGCCTTCAGCAGACGCCCTGATGTAGCAAAGTATATATACATAAGCCTTCACCAGACGCCCTGCTGTAGCAAAGTATACATAAGCCTTCACCAGACGCCCTGCTGTAGCAAAGTATATATACATAAGCCTTCATCAGACGACCTACAGACTCAAGATGTATATACTTTCTACAAATCGTCAACCAAGGAACCGGTGTTTGTATTATTCATATAAATCATCAGTTCTCTCATGTATGTCTTGGGTGCCGTTCGGATGGACGTCTGAATTTCTGTTCTCAAAAGACACTTTATGAGACCACGAGGACCTGAGGAGGTGGAAGAGGCCCTCCGTCCCCTTTGCGCCTCGCGTTAGAGGGTCTTCGGGAGTTACCCTTCGGGCGTTGTGTGCCTCATGCCTTCGTCAACGCCTTCGTCAGCGCCTTCGTCAGTGCCTTCGTCAGCGCCTTCGTCAGCGCCTTCGTCAGTGCCTTCGTCAACGCCTTCGTCAGCGCCTTCGTCAGTCAGTGCCCGAGGTTCAGAAATCTTATGTTATTTGTGGGGTGAGAACTGTGTGTGTGTGAGAGGGGAGGGCTCCCTGGCTCCACCTGCTGTGGTACTCCGCCTCGACGGTACGTACCATACTGTGTCTTCTGGTCTGTCTGTACCTGCATGGTACACAGACCCTAGGGTACGTGCCATACTGTGTCTGCTGGTCTGCACCTCAATGGTACACAGTCCATGGGGTACGTACCATACTGTGTCTGCTGGTCTGTACCTGCATGGTACACAGACACTGGGTTACGTACCGTCGTGTCTGCTGGTCTGTACCTGCATGGTACACAGACACTGGGGTACGTACCATACTGTGTCTGCTGGTCTGTACCTGCATGGTACACAGTCCCTGGGGTACGTACCATACTGTGTCTGCTGGTCTGTACCTGCATGGTACACAGTCCATGGGGTACATACCATACTGTGTCTGCTGGTCTGTACCTGCATGGTACACAGACCCTGGGGTACGTACCGTCGTGTCTGCTGATGTGTACCGCAATGGTACACAAACACTGGGGTACGTACCATACTGTGTCTGCTGGTCTGTACCTGCATGGTACACAGACACTGGGGTACGTACCGTCGTGTCTGCTGGTCTGCACCTCAATGGTACACAGTCCATGGGGTACGTACCATACTGTGTCTGCTGGTCTGTACTTGCATGGTACACAGACACTGGGGTACGTTCCGTCGTGTCTGCTGGTGTGTACCGCTATGGTACACAGACCCTGGGGTACGTACCGTCGTTTCTGCTGATATGTACCGCTATGGTACGCAACCTCAGTGATTCGTATATACACAAGTTCGCCATGTGCTATACATCCTTCAATGTCTCTAACTCCGTTTTCTATCCACTCGTTCATGTTTCATTCATTCACTCAGCAATTTATCTACAGAATTCTTGATCATACATAACTTTAGTTTACTGTATCACACTGTATTCCAGCTACATACATGTAAATGTCTTCCTTCATACATTTATATCACTTAATACATTCAGTTCATACATCTGTCTTCCCTCGTGTATTCAGCTTGCCTCATACACTCGCCTTCCTGAGCTTATTATACATTATACATCTACATTCACAATACAATACCCCATAACAAGCGTTACCACATAAATTCTTATCTATCGAGAAACTATCTTATATTGATAAGCCATCCAGGCAATCTATATCTATCTATCATCTTTAGAATAGTCGCAAAATTGCCATAGATGACCAATGAAGTATATATATATATATATATATATATATATATATATATATATATATATATATATATATATATATATTCATGTGAGTCCACGGGGACAATCGCATGTTTACCAAAAGGCGTCCTAGCTTCGTCTCTTCGATGTACACGAACTGTTATATTTCTCTCTTGTGTCTCCCCTGATGATGTGATTATTACGCGAAAGTGCACTTGGGAACTTATCGTGTTCCATTTGAGAAGAACATCGCTACATGGTGTTCTCTGTGTTCAAAGGGAGAACGTTTGTTCACGTTCTTCTGCTCTCTCTCTCTCTCTCTCTCTCTCTCTCTCTCTCTCTCTCTCTCTCTCTCTCTCTCTCTCTCTCTATGCAAGACCTCGGAATAAAAAAAACTAAATCCAGAGAAGAGGCGGAGGAGGCGGAGGGGGGGGGAGGGGGGGTTGTTAATGAAATAGGGGACCCCGGGTCGGGCGAACCTCTGAAGTCTCTCTCTGTCTCTCTCTCTCTCTCTCTCTCTCTCTCTCTCTCTCTCTCTCTCTCTCTCTCTCTCTCTCTCTCTCTCCATCCCTCTCTCTCTATATATATACATTTCTCTCCATCTTAAATTCTTTCCCCCTTAATCTCCCTCGCTCGCTCCCCGGAGCCCCTCTCTCTCCCCTCCCATACAACCCCCTCACATCTTCCTCCCCATCGCACCCCAGTGTCTCCCCACTCCCCACTCCCCCTACACTCGTAAATACAGCTGTTGCTACAAGGCCTGGGCAAGGGTAACTGAACGCGATAATCGGTACAAGCGTAAAATTAATCTATTACCCGCGCGAGACAAAGAGGGAGAGAGAGAGGGAGAGAGAGAGGGAGAGAGAGAGAGAGAGAGAGAGAGAGAGAGAGACCGCTGGAAGTGAGAGAGGGTGAGGGGGGGGGGTACTGGCGGTGTGAGAGTGGGAGAGAGAGAGAGAGAGAATGGGGGAGAGGGTACGCCACACACGCTGACAACGTAATCATGTATTCATGGACTGGTGTGTGGTGGTGTGTGGTGGTGGTGTGTGGTGGTGTGTGGTGTGTGGTGGTGGTGTGTGGTGGTGTGTGGTGGTGTGTGGTGGTGGTGTGTGGTGGTGGTGTGTGGTGGTGTGTGGTGGTGGTGTGTGGTGGTGGTGTGTGGTGGTGTGTGGTGTGTGGTGGTGTGTGGTGGTGTGTGGTGTGTGGTGGTGTGTGGTGGTGGTGTGTGGTGTGGTGGTGGTGTGTGGTGGTGGTGTGTGGTGGTGTGTGGTGTGTGGTGGTGGTGGTGGTGTGTGGTGGTGTGTGGTGTGTGGTGGTGTGTGGTGGTGTGTGGTGGTGTGTGGTGGTGTGTGGTGGTGGTGTGTGGTGGTGTGTGGTGGTGTGTGGTGGTGGTGTGTGGTGGTGTGTGGTGGTGTGTGGTGGTGTGTGGTGGTGTGTGGTGGTGTGTGGTGGTGGTGTGTGGTGGTGTGTGGTGGTGTGTGGTG